>NW_017276767.1:7987-16526 GCF_001594065.2 Cyphomyrmex costatus | reverse complement strand
AAAGTGTCTTATAATATTAGCGATAGAATACTTTTGAACATAGTGAATGATACAGGTCAAAAATTTTTAACGATTTCAGACTAGTGTCGTCTCTGAAAACAACATCGCATGATATAAAACACAATGAAATGTGGAGTAGGCGTGGTAATAGATATGGAATACCTAATCATTTCTATTTTCAGCTGAAAGCAGTAATTTTGGACAGTTTTAAATATATGACATTGTAAATTAATTAGATTGTTTTTTATACCGTATTATGAAAACCAACATTCACAGAAATGTGATCCAAATTTGTTATTATTAGGATTATTGTAATTAAAATTATCGTCTACTGCTTGTAATTATTACATTTGGTGCAATTATAATTATTCTTATAATAAAATTGATTAGTATTTGTCTTTACTTGCCTAGTCATATTTATATCAAATCCTAAACGCGGTATTACATTAAATTTTGAAATATAAAGCTTTATAATTATTAAAAGATGCTGGTAATGTTACTAATCGTGTGTGATTAATATTGATGGATTGACATCGTATGCTATCAATATTACTGATTCAATATTATTTTTCAGTATTATTGATCATATAAAGTTATCTTAAGAGAAAATATTATCACACATTAATATTAAGTGATTTTATGTTAAATTATACGAAAAAAATCTTATCATAAAAATGGAAAGTTCAAGCCATGTTCAAAAAAGGATACTCAAAAATTTAAACCTTTTTATCGAATAATAATATATTAGATATTACCATGAAAAGTAACTGATATATTATTAATTAAAGGTGCCAGTTCAATGTGAACATACATAAAGTGTATGTAACTTTCGGCCGATTTTCGAATCGCCTTCGTCTTCCGCTGTTCCGCTGATTATGTGATTAAAATGATGATTGATTTTCGTCAATTTTTATCGTGATCTGTTTGGCGCTAAAAATGTGTGTCAGACGTCAGCATGAAAAGCACCCAGGTTTTTGTTATTCGTTAGCAAAATGTCTTGCCTCCAGATCATCTGCAATATAGAAATAAAAATAACCATTTTTGCTTCTCTCTCTCTCAACGTTGAATAACTCGTTGAAAAAAATCGTACATAGGTCGAAAAAAAAAGTAAATTAAAAGTAGAGTTAGTCTTTAAAAGACTGAAAATCGCAATTATGCACAATTCTTACTTCGTGCCGGGTAACTTCACAAATTTCCTAAAAAAATTTAAGATATAATGTATCAGGTTGTGTAACTTCATGAAATACCAGTAATAGGATTTTTTGAAGTACTGTCAGAGAAGTAGATATCTCTAAGCTTAAAATGCTTTTTTTTAAATTTTGATACGATGATTTTGTTTGATAGGAAGTTATTCTATTTCAAGTTTGCCTATTTTTATAGAGTAGGACAGGTGATGCTTTGAATTTGTTGAATAGTTTATATATATATATTATTATATTAATATATGTATATAAATAATCATATAAGAAACTAAATGAAAGTAATTTTTATGTTTACTTTATACTCATATAAGTAATGTTAATTAATGTATAAATCAAATTTAAAAAATTCCTTTGTCATTAACATTTATTAATTTTATTGAACATTCACCAGTCAAAGGCAGAATAAAAAGATAAAAATTGACATATGGAATTAATTTTGATCATTATGTGAATTTTTTATTTAACCTTTTTTGTCTATTTTTATAGCATTTTCAAGAAAGGAAGCTATAAAATTATAGCTTTGGGTGATTTTAAGATATTAGAAGGAATACAAATAAAGAAAAATGTTGTAAGGGATTTTTGCGGAACGTCTCCCTATGTGAAAAGCACTCACATAACTGATAAGACACAAAAGTAGGTCGGAAAATCATACAGGAGCTTTAAGGAGAAAGAGAAAAACAACTGATAAGATACAGAGCCTTATGACTACTTATTATTTATATGCGGACGAGATGAAGCGTTACAATAATTTCAATTTTACATTTTCTGATATGACAAACATTATTATCTATACATTATTAACTCTCTTCGCCCTTCACTTATTAGATTTATTTTATTTTTATAGAGCCTCATAACTTTTTATTATTTTATACGCGAGCGAGATGAAGCTTTATAATAATTTCAATTTTACATTTTCTTAAGTATTAAACTTTATCATCTATATACATTATTAGCTCACTTAGGCCCGGTTGCACCAACACTTTTTGATTTTAAGCGAGACTTAAATCTCTACCTATCTCGTTTTGAAGCCGAAAGGGAGGCAGAGACAGAGACAATTTAAGTTTCGCTTAAAATCGAAATCACGTTGGTGCAATCAGGCTTTAGCCTTTTACTTTGTTATATATAAGATACAGTTCAAAAAACATAAAATCTGTTATAAAAGAGAAATTAACAAATCAAATAGAACTTTTCCAAATTTGAATATACGTGGTGAACGAAAAGCTTAAAAGAACAATTTAAGTGTGTTTTAAGACTTATTTGTTGGCAAGAATCTCCTTCTTTAAGGAGACAACAATTGATTTTGTTCTGCACGTTTTTAACTGTTCCCCTATCCTTTTTCCTTAATTAACTTTCTTAAAATGTTAGAAACAAATTTTTAAAAAATCATACTTACAATTTATTTTACTAATTCAAATTGTAGTTTAACGTACTGATCTTATTTACCTCAGATTTAATTTTGTAGATATAATCATGTAAAATAGTAAACAATAATAAAGTCACATAAGAAATTTTGTCCAACAATGCCAACTTTGTACATTCTTATTTGCGCATGAAGGTATCAACGATATTCTTCTACTGATTAGTAAAGAGAGAGAGAGAGAGAGAGTGTTACAGAAAAATAAGAATCATTATTTCCTTATCAAATATATCAAGTAAGTATGCGACATTATGTGTAAAAACTTGACTAAAAATTTGACAATATGGTACAGATAACCTAATTAATTGATTAAATATATTAAACCAAATATAAAGGTTAATTCAAATAACATAAACTAAAGCAATAATATTTAATATTGTTTCCTCAATTTATATATAATTTTGCACAGTGCAGAACTCGCATCTTTTAAAGAAAGAAAAAATTTAAAAAATAGTTTTTAAATAATCTTATTCGTACAGGTACTACATTAAAATATTGCCATGACTAATAATTCATAAATTTGTATTCATAATATAACAACTATATTTATATCAAAATATAATATTATAATAGGAAAAAATAATGGTTCATGCAGTGAATCGTATTAAATCTACATTCTTGAAGAAAATAAAATTTATTAGATACCTTTGAATTTGATTACATAACATATTTCATGGTATATTTGTACAATTTTTGAATAATACATTATAACACTATAACGCATAATAAAAAATATAATTGCATTTTATTAAAAATTACAGGATAATTTTATATCCCTTAACTCATTTCAAAAATACAAATGATTATGGTTTCAATGAATGACAAAAGGATATCTAAGACTAGATACTTAAATTTAAAATACATAAACCGACCGTTCATAAGAAATTTGAATACACATAATCCACTGTCTAAAAACTTTAATAACATTACACCGTGGCTAAATTTAACATATGTGAACTTATCAGACAATAAGATTAACATTTTACCAAGTGCATTTGGAAAACTGCGACTTAAACATCTTAATCTGTCACAAAATCTTCTTGGTACACCTAATTTAACTAAATGGCCATGGATGGAGCAGTGTAGCATCAGAAACACTTTGATATCTTTAAATCTCAGCAATAATTTCGTAAGTCATATGATATCTAATTATATCGTTTATTTACGAGAAAGATTGATGAAACTAATATCAATTTTATGGGTGCGGTTATACTGTCAGTGCTATTGTGCATTATTCAATCTTTATTTATTACATCAAGCATAAAACAAAGATGACACAATATTGCTGACGTGTTTCCCAACCGCTTTAATATGTACATGGTACAAAAATGTGTCATAAACAAATTATCATATAATTATTAATTCTTATTTATAGCTTACTAGATTGCCATTAAATATTGGGAGACTGGACAATTTAGTGTCATTAAATATTTTTTGCAATCTATTGAAAAAGTTACCACAAAGCATTGAAAATATGAATGCTCTTGAAGTTTTAGATATGTGTTGTAATGAATTTCTTTATGTACCAGGAATAATAATGTTCTTAGACAAACTGCGAATTCTAGATATTACAATGAATCCTTTCCAACATCCGATATGGAAGAATAAAATACCAAGTCTTGTTGAATCGTCAGGAAATGTAATTCTGCGACATAGGTTTGTCGATTCTATAGTAAATTTGCTATATTATACTCAAATTGAAATTAACTCGTTACTTCTAATACCGTTACCATTACAGTTACTTTTTTCGATAATTGTATTGTTAAATCAATTCAGAAAGCAAATTCTTTCACGTTTATGTTTATCTGAGCACACCAACTTGATTCTTTCCATGATAAATGCAATATTGGCTGTGTATTATAATACAAAAGCACATAACCTTTCAAAGTTTATCATATATTATAAATTATAAGTTAGAAACATATATTATATTATAAGATTGAAAATCTACTTCTTTAAATAAAATGCACTTTATTTAATATACCTTTATACATGTACAATAAAATGTATAACATTTATTAATACTTTTTTAAAAATTTGAAAATATAATATGTGACGTCCGGTTTTTTGTGAGAGGCCCGGACGCCGAGCGAGGGGCCCGTTTCGCTACAACTATTTGGGCGACGTGATAGCTCGGATCTGGCGGGGGCGCAAATATCGCCAAGCGCATTAGTCGGTTAAACGGCCTATCGCTTCTTATTATTTATCGGTTTGCCCCGCGGAGTTGCGACAGGCCGAGTAGCCCCTGCGTTTTCTACCCTAACTGCGTCGGTAGGAGTTTCGGCCTTCCTAATCGAGGGTTTACCATTAACCCTGTAGGCTACCGGCTCGTATGAGGCCCGATTCCCCGGCACAGGATGATAAACAGGGACCTCCCGGTGTATCCAGCGGGGATCGGTTGCGGCTCTCGAGTCTCGGGTCGAACTCCGCGAACGTGTTATACTCGCGTACTAGGCGACGATACGCCATCCGTCGTCCCGAGTCCCTTCGACGGGGCATTTTCCCGTTCCTGCAACCATAGTCATTTGGATCGTAGAACTTGGATTCGCGAGAGCTGAGGCCATGTACTGCCTTTGTTCTAACAGAAAAAAAACGAATCACTAATAGCGGGGAGAGGCGTAACCGGAAGGAGTGAGGGGCGGCTTTCTGTTTTACCGAAAGCCGCTGCAGCCCTGCTCCGTAGACGGCTGGGATTTATCTCAAAACCCACAGCGGCCCTTTCCGGAAAGGCCCCCGCGCGCCTCGAACTCCATTTTGAGATTCGAGTCTGACCAACGAACTAACACGGTGGCGTCCCCAAGAGAAACGAGGGGCGGCTTTTTAATACGGAAAGCCGCTGCAGCATCGTCCCATAGGCGGCCGGAGTTTGTCTCAAAACTCACAGCGGCATCCCAGGGAGGCTCCCGAAGTAACACGTTTTCACAAAGTTATAGCTCTCCGAAGATCCAAGCCTTGAAAACAAGTATTGACACCACAGACGATCACAAACACTTAAGCACTTCACATATTATAAAAGAGAAGAGAAAAGAAAAAAAAAATAACAAAAAAGAATTTACAGCATAAGAACTGAGAATTTAATATGGCACTTACACTATTAGATATATTTATGTAATATATATATATGTATAGAGATATATATGTACAAAATATGAATTCCGCGAAAGGAAGAAGAGAAAAGAAAACTATTCACAAAAAGAAAAAGAATGATGAATATCGAATTAGAGTTACAATTCGCTATTATGCTCCCAAAACACAAAGTTCGATTATAATTATTGAATCTACGAAACGCGCAAAAGAAAGTGCTAGCTAATTTGCTCTAAAGCGAAGTGGTCGATAAACGAAGTGCGAATTAGTTTACTCGGAAACGAAGTGCGCTGCGCTCTTAGCGGACACGATTTATATACAAATCAAGGGTTGATCCCCGCGAGGACAAGGGGGATTGTCCTTTCCGGAAATTGCATCACGAATTTCTGTTTCCAGAATTGTCTGGAAGATTCTCGGAACTTTTGTTTATGTCAAGTGGTGATGCTGAACGGTAAGGGGAATTGACCCCTCAATGTGTAACTTATTTATGATATTATTCTAGATCTTTCTATTAGTTAGTTTCAGTCGATTTTCAGTTATTTGGAATTAATTTTAAAAAGTCACACATCGATGGGCGCAACCCCCGTAAGGCACAACACTGCACTGCAATTTCTGCATTCGATTTATAATTTGTTGAAACGGCAATTCACCGAAACGGTGGCTCTTGTTTTTATACACGCAGTTGTGCCTAATGTATCGCTCTTTGTGCGGGCTCGATATGCCTCGTCGCTTTTACTCTTTATTTATTTAAAAGGATTTTATTAAGATACTTAAGCGAAGTAATTAATGGTTGATATTACTATTTTATTTATCAGTTTGCTGTTGTTTTTATGGCAAGTTAGATTACTGGTTTTGGATAAACAATATTTATCTTGGTATATTTAGCATTGGTGCTTTATTTTGCACTAGTATATGTTTTTTTATGTTTATCCAAATTACACCACCTGATTACATGTTTCTTTATTTGTTTTTACTTTTAATTCGCACAAGTATCTCAATTTGGTGCGCGCGCGCGCATGGAGAATCGCTACAGCTGGTAATCACGCGATAAGCGCGTGATTACTTTCTTGGAGCGGGACGCTAGACGGTTGTTATGACAACCGCCTCGCGTTGCCGCTAGTGACGTTCGCCGTCTATGTATATTTTCGGCGGACGTTACAAATATAACACTAATTTTTTATATAATATTATAAAATTGATTTATTTATATCGAATATTTATTAAGACACAATTTATGATAATTAAACATGTATCGCATATCTTTCAGAAAATATTATCTTTATTTATTTGTAATTGAAACATATTTTTGTTTACAGAATAATTGCATTCTCAAAATATTTCAGAAATGAGTGTTTAATTTTTTAACACACGTTTCTCATATATAATGTATACATTTTTATTTTTAGACATGAATATAAGAATAAATCCGTTGAAATATTATCCATAGCAGACAAGTAGAAATGATAATTTCCACTATCGCCACAAGCAAACGTACCCTAAACATAAAATAAATGCGATTAATGCACTATACAGAGTGAAGCATTTAAAACAGATCATCTGAATAACTCACTTGTTTTTAACAATAGAAGGAAAAGTATTAAACAAAAGTTGCTTAGTTTTGAGGGACACATATATAATGTGATGTCAATAATTGTTTCATAGGTGAAAGCGTAAAGGATAGGCAAAGGTCAAATCTGTTTTTTTTTTTTAATGGAATGTTTTTTTTATTTACATCCAGTGATACATTTGAAACCAACCAACTTTTGTTTGATATTTTTCCTTCTATTCTTAAAAACAAGCGAGTCATTCAGATGACCTGTTTTAAATGCCTCACTCTGTATATGTATGTAGTTTAATTATGTCAATTATGCTTCTTTTCTAAATAAAAAATTGTATAAATTCTGTTTATGTAATATGTATTTGATATGAAGCCTTCATAATTCTTCTTTTTTTACTTCTATTTATCTATACACACACGCACGCACGCATGCACCCACACATATATATTTATGTTATTAAATCTAGTTATATTTTAACTAAAATCATGGATTGTTTATACGAGGGTAGTTTGAAAAGTTCTCGGCCTGACAAAGAAAATGTATGATTTTTGTCAAAATTTTTTTTATTTTTCTTATTTTTATGGTCCCCTTGTAAATCAATACACCAACGATTAATAGACCAACGATATTCTAACACTTCTTTAGACCTTCAGTATAATACAATTTTTCTCTCTAACCCTTTTTGGAGCACTTCCACCGGCTTCCACCTATTATTTGGACTGTTGTTTTGTCTCTGGCGTGTGTAGTGGTAAATCCATGTTTCATCCACATTGATGAATCGTCGCAGAAAGTTGGATGGATTGCGTTTAAACATGTTCAAACACTCTTAAGAAACATTTATTCGAGTGCGTTTCTGTCAACTGTTAGCAAACGCGCTGATTGGATTTGCTTTACTCGACGCAATAGACAAACTACTAACTGCGTCTGTCTGAAACTTTTTCGGAGGCCTTCTGAAAGATCAAACTTAAGAAAAATCATAGCCATTTGATACTTCTGGTACCATCTCTATGTCAGGCCGAGAACTTTTCGAACTACTCTCATATTTCACCACATCATGGGCGTCGACTATAGTGTGGTTGATGTGGAGTACTCCATACTCGAAATTTTTCCATATGTGTAATTCCACACTTGGAAATCCGAAGAATATAAAAATTATTTCTTGATGAAATAATTTATTATTTAATATTTTATCAAAAATGAAAGTTGATTAAAGTAAAGTCGTATGTTTACAACTCGCTCGGCGGTTGTCGCTTTTATGACCCTCGATCGGTATTTTA
>NW_017276767.1:5107-7540 GCF_001594065.2 Cyphomyrmex costatus | reverse complement strand
TTTTTTTTTTTGGTTGTCACTTCGCCCACCCCAACTCCTACTTCCACACATGGTCAAATCTCAAGTCGACGCCCCTGCACCACATAGTGTTTGGTTCTTAATAATAACTTATTATGTATATATATTTTAGATTAATACAACAATTCTTTTCAAGTCGTAAATAATATGTAACAAATAATTTATATGGATATATATATATATATTATATATATTTGTACCTTTTATCGTGTGTTCTGGCTGCATCCAATCTATTCATATCTTCATAAAGAAGAAATTTTTTGATACCAGTTACGGTACTCCTTTGTATCAAAACATTTATTAGATTTTAATTATCATCGTCGAAAAATTATTTCTATTTCATTATTTAGAATACAAATATAATATATTTACTTGATATGTCTTTTAATATCAAAATCAGTATGCTCAAAAGAAAACACATCTCTATCGTCAGGTGGTATTGACGATAATAGTATCAACGAATTTGTATTGCTGAATTTCCAGTCACGAAGCATAAAATGACTCAAAGTCCAATTTACCATATATAATCTTCTTTGCATTTGTACTATCCTAATTTGCATATTATTCATTAACATTAAATTATTTATTTAACACTTATAATAAACTTACAACATAGTTTCAACTATATGGCTGAATTCGTAGATTTAAAATTTACGAATACAAAAAATGGATTTGCAAACAACGCATAAATCTTTATACAGATATAATGTTATCTATTATATATATTATATTTATTTATATAATGCAAGAAATACCAGTTGACTCGTGCGATAAAAATCTGAGGTAGTGAAATTGCCTTGTCAAGTCATGTATACAGGATGTTGATGTGTGATGATACGATATATTTATTATAAAATGTACAATTTTAATGACAATTGTTCTTTTACACATAAATGTAATCTGACTTTTTATTATCAACGTTAATTTATTTTATACAATCTCTCATTATCATGACTTGATTATAAAGTGTTCCAGGTAGCACAATAACTATGTTATATTAGATTTCTTTGATAAGGATCCAAACCGAGGATCGAAACGTTAGAAAAATTCTACATTTTATAATAAATATATCGTATCACCACACATCAACATCCTGTGTACATGACTTGACAAGGCAATTTCACTACATCAGATTATATTTATTGTTATTTGTCATACAGGGTCAGCGAAAAGTATCGGACCCCCCTAATATCTTCAGTTAGAATGCATTTTGGAGAAAATGTCCAATAAAAAAGTTGTATGGTTTCAAGCGATGAGTAAGATGATGACCTTGACTTTGATCTTGACCATGTCCTCTAAGGTCATTTCAAGGTCAACCTTATTTTTTTAAATGAAACCCCCTACTTTTTATTGCATATTTTTATAGCTTATCTCGAGAGCTTTCCAAAACACTATAATAAAACATTTTTTCATTAAGTACTTTTTGAGTTATAAAGGTTGAAGTTAACAATTCTTTGACACAAAATGTAAAAATCTTGTAAAATATTATTTAGTTTTCAGTAATCATAACCTTAATACTTTTGTGCGCGGAATAATGAGACCAATTAATTGGTTTAAAGAAAATACATTAATCAAAAAGTGTCGGATGTCTAACTGAAGATATTAGGAGGGTCCGACACTTTTCGCTGACTCTGTATATTGTTATATGTAATATGTATAAAAATGAAAACTATCGTTTTGTCTATTTCTACTACGTTCTCCGAAACAAATGCAAAAAACGAACATATATGTAAGGGACTGTTTCTCTTGTTTATTCTCTACACTCTACCAAAGTTTAGCCATTCGAGATATAATGTATGAAAATTATTTCCAGACATGTTATGAAGATTAAAGATAGACAAAGAGATAATATAAACTCACAAAGTAGTTTTTTAGATTAATTTATGAAAAAAAAATGTTTTTACTCTGAAAAAAGAAGTATACCCCTTCAAGAAAAATATACAATTTCAGTTTTTGGGGAGTTTTTTTTTCAATTTATCAATTGAATTAAATATATCCATGAATAATTTTCACATTTTTTTGAATTAATTAAATACTTCATTTAAAACTTACGCAGATGGGCGGCCAGAAAATTTAAAAATTAATTCTATTAATATAGCTGGCAGAATACGCAATAATGTTAGTATATAAAACAGAACGGTGTTGTCGGTTATCACTGCATTAGGAGTCCAGATAATTCCTTCCATTGGTATATTATTCATAATATTGAGTAACAGTTTAATATTATCATGACGTGTCAAATATTTTTGACTAGTACAATTTAAAACAATAAGTGTAGAATCTGTACAACTAATAAAAAATAAAATTTTATAATAATATATTAATAATTTACGATAAAGTATTGTATATAATTTTGCACGTACAGATTTTATTTATTTTAGAAATGAGATAAATATTTGCAAAATTCGAAATTTC
>NW_017276767.1:0-3298 GCF_001594065.2 Cyphomyrmex costatus | reverse complement strand
TATATATTTGTCAGTATTACATATAAAAAAAAATGCAAAAGTACATTTTTAAATTGATTTTAAAAAAGTAACGGAAAAGTAACGAAAAGTTATTTTTCAAGTAACGGTAACTGTAACGAGTTACTTTTAAAAAGCGATAACTGTAACTGTAACTAGTTACATTTTTTACTCGGTAACGAGTAACTGTAACTAGTTACTTTTAAAAAGTAACTTTCCATTCCCTGTATATAATATATCATTTAAAACGCAAAAAAATAACCTCAATAAAAGTTTTTAGAAAACAAAAAGATTCTGTTAAGGCGATCCTTAAGACAATTAATCATATTGGAAATAGCATTTACACACAGACGATTACGTGTCATATTGACACAACACTACATCAATATCTTAATCACGCACGCCACACATATACGTAGATTTTTGTATCGTAATTATGTTTTAATTAGACATCTAAATCTAATTTAGTCGGAAATACAGGAGGCTTTAGGATCCCCTTAATATCTAACTATATATTTACAAAATTTGTGATGGTGGTTTCTGTTTGTAACTTACTTAGTTGTAAAAATATTTAAAGTATGCTCATCCAAAATTTCTGCCATTTCGATTATCTTTTGCCAGTCAGCTATAGGTGGATATGCTCTTTCTTCAATAAATGGTTCATGTACATGTGTAAACGCTGTACTAATATACACCAATGCCTTAAACACATAATATCAATTCACATGAAAACACATTTACATTTTCTCAAAATATTCTTTTTTATAAATAAGTTTGTATAATGATAAGAGATAATCAGTTTATCTACATTCTACATTATAAATGTCGTTACATTATAGAATTTTAATTATCTACATTTATCTCAACTTATTTTATTTAAACTGTTATTGAGATTAAAAATTTGATCATATATCTGGAGACACGGTAGTGTCTCGGTGCTAAGCCAAGCGCGCGACACTGCCGTGCCTGCTTTACGCGAATCTGAGATTGCTGTAATATAAAATCATGCAATACAATCAATTTTTCATGAATACATAAGCACAATCACTGCTATTCTCTTTTCGACTTACAATTAAATTCTTCATATTTTGAGCTAAAATACAAATGTCTCTTGTTGCTCTGATATTGCCAAATATGGCACGTTTTATACTATCATGCATTTTCATATTAGCCGCTGAATGAATTATTATAGTCACTCTTTCAATCAGCATTTGTCTGTCTGCAACCGATAAACCTAATTCTTTTTCTCTGACATCGCCAGAAATTGGAATTAATTTCTCAAAATTTGCAGGTTGCTCTTTGCGTAATTTATTATATAACTAAAATAAAAGGATATTTTAATTCAAGAAAACATTTTTCTTATAACATTTATGAATCCTAAAATATATTTAATAAATCTACATCAAATACAGATAAACATATAATAACGTTAGCAGAAATTTTACTTCGCATTCTAGTACGTTCTCTCTCTCTAATACAAAAAATATATATTTATAAAACTTTATATTATAATGTAACACTTTCTTTAATAATGATGCGCGGGGTTCCATATAAACCATTCCCAACTTAAATCAAAGAATTTTTTTCATTGAACATTTAAATTTAATAATAGAATATTTTTATGTTATTCAAAAAGTAGCAGTTTTGCGGTGTGCGTTGTTAAAAATACGACATAGAGCGCCACTTGTATAAAGGCCGACACAATATATTCGTAATAGTCAATATTAGATATATATAAATATGTATTTATCCAATATTTTAAAAATATTTTTCTATTGACATAATAATAATCGTAACAATTACCCCATTCCAAATATTTCACTATTTATATTTTACGTTGCTGAACCAAACAATGTCACGTAAATATCTAATGTTTGTGCGATGTTTATCAAATAGACTGCTCTGTGAGATGTTATTGTAGAATGACCTTAACTGTATTTAACTTACCGGTAAATTTAGCATTTTTTTAAGCCTTTCTTCAACATTTAATCCTTTTTTCGGTCGCATTAATAGAAATATTTCACAAACATCTGGACAAGATCGTAATACCTTTTCGATAAAAACTTTACCTAGAAATCCTGTTGCACCTGTCAAAAATATACTCTGTCCAGCGTAAAATGCAGATATAGACTTTGCTGGATCAATAGTCATTCTGTCAATTATCTTTAAAATCACGTTAATACAAACATTAATACAACTATTTGCAATAGTATGAAATACGTAGATATTAAAAAATTCGAAATGATTCTTTGATTGTCACATTTGTTACGTCGATAAAAAATGATTTTGCAGTTTAAATAAACTTGTATGTACTATCGATTGCCTTGAAAATTATTGTTCTTTTATAGCCGTAAGTTAGTCATATCAGTGCTTCATACAATAAATCGGAAATGATTCCAATTTAGCATATGTTAAAAGTTCAAGTATATGTCAGTGCATTCCTTCTTAACACAATGATATAAAAATGAAAATTAATATTTCATATTTTATTATATTATTCAAAATATGGAGATTTGATACTAAGGAGATCAACATAAACAAACTCGAACACAATTATTAAAAAATAATAAAATTTTTGGAATAATTTACATATAGAAGTTTTTCATATAATTAGCATTATATTTATTATCTTTGGTTTAATATGGCTATTTTACTTGACATTTAAATAAAATAATTAACAAGTATTTGATAAATACTTTATGATGTATGTAACTTGCAACTATAACGCATTAGAATATATTAAATATAATTATTCTATTCATAACTAATATAATTATTTTCTAAGAGATAAACATCAATATTGTTTATCTCTTAGAACAAATAAAATAAATTTTGATAAAATGAATTTTGTGTATGTTTAATTTGACACATACATAATATATATTACATATTATTATATTAATGTAATTATAGAAGTTAAAAAGAGTACACTAAAACCAAAACTAAAACATGACTATGTAAATTTAATTGCATATTTTTCAAAATTGTTTTGTATTTATAAAAATTTCAGTAATCGGATTGTATTCATAATTACTGCATAAATAATGTTATATCCATCCGGTTAGATATTTGCAAATCAATATGATTTGATTATATTGTAGGAGAAATTTAACCTTCTTATCATCGCACAAGTGTGAATCAATTCCAATGTGTTTCTGCTTGCTGAATACGAATTCAAACACATTGGCAACAATTAATTATTACGTCAAAATTATGAGAAAAGAAGTGTCAAAAACAGTTATATATTTTGCCCTTTAATCGCTATTAAAAAATTTTGACATGATTACCAACTTTTACCAAT
>NW_017276766.1:0-1844 GCF_001594065.2 Cyphomyrmex costatus | reverse complement strand
ACTTTTGTAAAAAAAATTTCGTTTATGGACAATCGTCCATTTATTAGGATATTCACACATATGTGTGTATCAATTATTGGACATTCTTTAGCGTACCTGTCTACTGAATGATTAAAAAACATATTTTGTATATATTACATATAAAACTTTATATAAATCTTCACTAATTACAACTTCGATAAAATTTTTTGTACAATCTCGACTGATAAGTAAGTAAAATGCGATTCTCTTATATAATAAAAAAAATTGCTTATTATTTGTTCAATAATTAGGTCATACTTTTGTGGACACAGAGACACGTCACATTTTTTGTCCAATAATTAGGACATTTGAATCATATTATATTTATGACGAAATACAATTTATAATAAACGCAAATAACATATTTGATAATGGAGTTAGTTTCAGAAAACGTCCATTCTTACTAAGCATGTGTAATAAACTAAAATTTTAATGTTTCTAAAGTGTAAATAAATAATTTCGTCGTGCAATTCCTTAACTGTCCAATAATCGGTACATTTAACTTAATTCGGTGAAAGAAAAACGTACAGAGGTCGATAAAAAAGCAAATTGAATGTAAAGAATCACTCTTTTGAAAGCTGTAAACGGCATTTGTGCATAATTTTTAATCTGTGCCATGCAACTTCACAAATTTCATATAAAATTTCAAGTTCTGATACATGTTCGTTTATGTTTATACAATTTCATGAAAATATCGGCAAAACCGTTTTTTGAAGTACCCATCTGAAAAATAGAGATTTCGAGCTTTAAAAAGCTTTTTTGTACACCTCGCGTGACTTTTCACTGAATTATTACTATTTAAAAATATTAAAAATTCGTGTTAAAATTTAAGTGGTTAGTTTTTATTGCGTGCGAGTGTAATTATCAGGCGTTGTAAATGAAAACAATTAAATAAAAACAATTATAAGGTGTTATATAACTAAGCATTTCATAACTATTTTATATCTTTAAGAAATTGTACATAGTTATGGTGTAAACCTTTAATGTCAAAGAGCAAATTCGAACTTTCGTCCTGGACTTGAATGTGGACGCATTCAGAATTTAATCTTTTATTTAAGAATTGTTCAATATCAAGTACTCCACGATATTCTCCCAATCAATATCGTGTTTTTTATTATACATATAAAATTATGTTTGTAATTTACTCTATGATCCGTAATTATCGAGTTGTTATTTGTATTTCGGTTAATGCCTCCTCTAAGAAAGGGTCGCAAGGCGTAAGCCGTAAAAAATTGGCCAATCACAGTTCAATAAGAAAACAATAATCAATTATAATTGATTAATTTTTTACATCTTACGGCTTGCAACTATATTCGCTATTATATTGAACAGGCTTTATGTATGTAGTTACGATGAACTGAAATCCCAGTTTTAAGTTTCATCCTCGTTCGTCCAACGCATGATGTGTTACAGGAATTGCAAGAAATCTTTTAAACCACATTTTTCATTCTTTTTGGTGGAAGAACGTCTTCCTGCATCTTATTAAACTTGTCTAATTAGTTTAAGTTGATAAAAGCTAATTTTGTATTAAAATTTTTGATACTTTTTAATCTTTCCGATATTAATTGCATATAGGGTATTATAATTCATGACGGGCATTCAATATTGTTAACATTATTTTCTTTTTTCTGTGTAATTTTGCGTTAATTATTTTAAATGACCTCAAATTGCATTAATAATCGCAAAGTGCATTAATAATCTCAAAAATTAAATCAGCAGAAAATCATTATTTAATACGGTATAGATTATCTACTTGATGTTTTTTTTTTAGATTGTATTCAGAGTGTGATATTTTTAAATTGTTACCCATCGAAATCGACACA
>NW_017276765.1:0-515 GCF_001594065.2 Cyphomyrmex costatus | reverse complement strand
TTGTCCACATTGGACACATTGTCCACATTGGACACATTGTCCACATTGGACACAATGTCCACAATGGCCGCATTGACCACATTGGACACAATGTCCACATTGGCCGCATTGGCCACGTTGGACACATTGTCGACATATACATTGAACACATTGTACACATTGGCCACATTGGACACATTGTCCACATTGTCCACATTGGACACATTGGCCCCATTGGACACGTTGGACACATTGTCCACATTGGACACAATGTCCACAATGGCCGCATTGGCCACATTGGACAAATTGTCCACATTGGACACATTGTCCACATTGGACGCATTGTCCACATTGAACACATTGTCCACATTGGACACATTGTCCACATTAGACACGATGGACTCATTGTCCACATTGGACACATTGTCCACATTGGACACATTGGCCACATTGGGCACATTGGCCACATTGGGCACATTGGCCACATTGGACACTTTGAACACATTGGACACATTGTCCACAATGTCCACATTGGA
>NW_017276764.1:0-568 GCF_001594065.2 Cyphomyrmex costatus | reverse complement strand
TTTATATTGAATAATATTTTATTTTTAATTAGAAGATTTAAACCGCGCGCACGTCATATGTATATGTGATGATACACCATGCAACACTGGTCTGCTGGTTATCTATAGATAGATAGAGTGAGATGATAGAATAGATAGAGTGAGATAATACATAAAGTCAAAGGCCCTCTATTATCGGAAAAACGAGATGGACATTTCTCTCTGGTCGACGATGTTAATAATGATGATGACGACGTTTCTTAAAAATGTGAAAATTCACAGATTCGGACTTTGCGTCGCGATATCTCCGCTCGTAGGGCACGTAGAAAAAAAATGAAAGCCCTTTTATTATACAATTTAAGTATTTCCTGTCGATTGAGCGTATGTAGAACTTGATCGGTTCAGCCGTTACTGAGATCTGATCATCACGACCCCGAAAAATTCTCAGTTTCGCGTAAAGGAGGCACGGTAGTGTCGCGCGCTTGGCTTAGCGCCGAGACACTACCGTGTCTCCAATTCTCATCACTGTGTTTAGTTTGTGAGTTGCCTTTTACTTTAATATTATTTATTTGCCTGGTAGTTATCTCAA
>NW_017276763.1:0-648 GCF_001594065.2 Cyphomyrmex costatus | reverse complement strand
CCACTTCGCGTTGCCTGTTAGTGACGTTCGCCGTCTGTATATGTTTTTCGGCGGACGTTACAGGGATAATAGACTAATTTTTGACTGGTTCCATAAGCCTACTTTTTCGGACAGATTTTTGAATTTCCTATCCAACCACCCACTGTCTCAGAAAAGAGGTACAGTCTTTTCTTTAGTCGATAGAGCCTTTTTTTTGTCAGATATTAGTTTTCATTATAAGAATTTTAACTTCATTATTAATATTCTACTAGATAATGATTATCCCTTAAATTTCATTTTTAATACTATTAATCAACGGTTAAAATATTTGTTAAAAAATTAATTTATTGACAATGACCAACCTACTAATACTCAAAACAATTCAAAGTCTGTTTCTTGGCTTACTGTACCTTTTGTTCCGTGTCATACGGAAAAATTTAAAAGATTTCAAAATAATGATATCAGAGTTTCTTTTCGTAGCCCGAATAAAATGAGTATATATGTTAAAGTACAAAAAGATGCCCTTTCAAAAGACTCTAGAAACAACGTAGTTTATTAAATTTCATGTAATGATTGTGATGCTTCTTACGTCGGCCAAACAAGTAGATCTGAAGACACGGTAGTGTCTCGGCGCTAAGCCAAGCGCGCGACACTGCCGTGCCTCCTTTA
>NW_017276762.1:356-592 GCF_001594065.2 Cyphomyrmex costatus | reverse complement strand
AACTCTTCGAGCGATGCCAGGATTGACTCGACAACGCGTGACACGTACCACTCGCGCTGATCGATGCATCGATATATTTTATAGTTCCTGGTTGCGATGTTCTTGTTCGCGCGTTTATCGCCAGCTACGAATTCACCATTAAATACTGTATTTATCTTTATAGAGTCATATTTCTGTAAAACATACTGTACACGCTCGAGCACAATTTCACTCGCGTCTTCGAGAAATCGGCGGGG
>NW_017276762.1:0-324 GCF_001594065.2 Cyphomyrmex costatus | reverse complement strand
GTTAGAATACGGCTTTCGAACGCCGTTTCTATCTCGCGCCATCGGAGTCCATATCCGGCGCCCACGTACACGAATCGTCCGCGCACTGAATCTTTCAAACTCTCGAGCCGCGCGATACTTGCGATCACTGATTGTCTATTACCGATCGATAATCGCGGGCGTTTGATCCGACTCTGTTCTTCCAGAGATTCTATAAATTCGTCGCATCGCTGTTCCCACGCGACGTACTCTTCTCTGGTATTCAGCTGTGATCTGGTATTCAGCTCCATATCGCTTGATTGACTAATGACACGATGCGTCTAAATCTTTGCGTTTTATATCAAT
>NW_017276761.1:6355-10576 GCF_001594065.2 Cyphomyrmex costatus | reverse complement strand
GTTGGTGCCGCTAGCGTACGGCGGCTTCGCCTGTCACGCGAAAAAGGCCGCCATGGCCTCTCTAAGGTTTCTCTCTGGCTATAGTCTATACTTGTGTTTTTATGATCCAGTCGCATCTGGTCGCATCCAGTTCGAGTCGTGTTTTGTACGCTTGATGTTACGGTCGTTACGAACGTGACGGTACACCCAATAACGCCAGGCCGAGACGTGCAGGCACTGAAACTACCGGAAGTCGTGGTAGTAAACTACCGAACATCCTTCCCTCGTCGCAAGAAAAAAGGCACAAAGAACCGGAAAACGACGCGATGGCTAGTCTGAGGCAGACTCCACTGACGTGCAGCGGACACACGAGACCTGTAGTCCACCTCGCCTTTTCCGACGTCACTGAATCCGGATACTATCTCATCTCGGCGTGCAAAGGTAACTGGCGAGACTTGGTTCCACCAACAGAACAGCGAAATTTGGATAGATTGTCTAACTGTTGTCGCGTTGCTCCGCAATTTTTTCTTCTCTTTTCTCTTGATCGTTCACACGTTCGATTCTCGATTGCCTTGGCCCGATTCTTTCCGGTCACTCTCAAGGCTTCTTTTCGAGGTTAGACGCGCGTGTTCTTCACTTGGACGCAGGTCGAGCGATCTCTTCCTGTCTATTTACTGTCCTACTGTTCGCGATTCGCGATTTCACGAAAGCAAGGCCGTTCGACATTCGAAGGATGCGACAAGATATTATTAACGTGCTGTGTCACTATATAATAGATACTTTAATCACGGATTAATTGTCTATTCTTTTTTCTAATTCTTAGGTTTAAAATAAGATAAAAAATAAGTTTAACCGAGATTAAAAAGCAAATCTTTATTCCAGTAGAAATAAAAATTGATTTAAAAGTTGATTATTTAATTAGAAGAAATAAAAGTTGATTTATTTAATTTTAATCTTAATTTTTATCTTTCTCTAGTTCTAAGAATTGGAAAAAGATAGAAAATAAATTAAACTAAGGTGTTAAGTTCATCCACAATGATAGAAATGGAATAGAAATGGATATATCTTGGTTGAAATTAATTGAAATAAAAATTTGCTGTAATATATTTTTATTAATATTTTTTTCTATGGTATATTAACATTGGATATTATTACACAAATGTTCTATGAAAAAGGAATAGTTATACTTTACACATAACACATTTTATATAAAATGATAAGCAATTTTAATTCTTTCTAAGCTTCTTTCTAACTCTTCTTTATAAATATATTTTATAGAGAATATATATTTGATATTAGATAAATATATTATCATACTTTTAAAACCTAAAAAATATATTGCATTATTATAATAGAATATACAATCTAAATAAAACATTTTTATTTTTTAAAATTATATTCATGGTATAAAATATGCAGAAACATTTTAAAAAATATTGTACTATATAATATAATATCTGATTTAAGATACTTGCAAAAGCTGAAGCTTTAAAGAAATTAAAATTGCCTATTTCTTAATTCAGTGTATATTATCAATTATATTTTTAGAATTATTTGGAAATAGAATTTAAATATCTTTCTATGTGTGTAATATTTATTTGCTAATACATATATTTACCAATGATATATTTAATTATTGTAAATAATATTATTTTTATATAAGGAACAATGATATTTTTCAGATGGCAAACCTATGTTGCGGCAAGGTGACACCGGAGATTGGATTGGTACGTTTGAAGGACATAAAGGAGCAGTTTGGGGTGTAGCATTAAATCCACAGGCTACTCGAGCTGCAACTGGTGCAGCAGATTTTAATGCCAAAGTCTGGGATGCAATTAAAGGAGAAGAAGTTCATTCTTTTCAACACAATCATATAGTTAAATCTGTCAACTTTAGTACTGATTCTAATCATTTGTGTACTGGTTCTAATGAAAAACTTGTACGCATTTATGACCTTAATAAACCAGAAACAGATCCACAGGTAAAATTATATGTCCATATAAATTAATAATAATCAAATATGATTAATAAGATTTGTTTTCTGTCCCTCTGCACTGGGATTGCACTAGAACTGTACTGAACTAGTGCAAGCCAGAACTGACGGGTGTAAGAGTGCAGGCAAGGAATAGAAAACGTACTAGTTTAAGAAAAATGGCGTTTTTGTTCTGGGGTCTTAGGGGCTACGCAGAATAAAAGGAACAGGGAACGGAGAACAGAGAATAAGAATTTTAACCTATCAGAAATCATGTACTGTGGAATAAACAGTGTGTATTCCATAGTACATGATTTCTGATAGGTTGAAATTCTTATTCTCTGTTCTCTGTTCCTTTTATTCTGCGCAGCCCCTTATTTTTGAGAAGAAACGCATACAAAAAACTAAGAAAATACGTATAGTATACGTAACATACAGTGTAATATTTCCCTAGACTTTCGTATAAGTTTCTTTTCAACAATAGACCTCCTGATGCAATCTTCTTTCTTTTTTGTGGGAATAAAATAATATAATAATAATTAATACAAACAGGGCTACGAGCCAACATTCGTTAAAATATAAAGGTCTTAGTTAGTAAATATAAAATGTCATTAGTTAAAAATAAATATAAAGTTTAATAAAATTTAAAAACAAACGTTTCGACCTTTATTAGGTCATTATCAATGTTAAAAAATCGCAAGATATCGTTAACGATGTACAGAATATGATATTAAAAACGAATACATGTGTAAAATTATTATAAAATACGAAAAATAAGTATATAAATTTTATACTGTGGATATTTAATCTCACTCGCTATTGAAGACTTAATCATCTCGACGCAAATTGGAAAGAGTCCGACAAAAAGCAATCATTAAATAATGTAAAAGCTCCACATTTCTAAATAAAATAGTAAAATAATAAAACAGTGTCAGTAATGAATATAAATAATAAAGAATGTAAAGAAAAGAAAATAATGTAAGAGTCAATTAATAAATAAAAAAGTCAATTCTCAAGGCAACGAATTACAATGAAATTACAATATATTTCAAGTAACTACATGTCCATTATGTTAATTTAGTAACAATTAAATTAAATAATAATCAATTACCTTGTAAAAAATTGTAAAAAAATACAATTATAATTAATAATTAGAATAATGCGAAGAGAGACCCATTTCAAGATGTTGACAATAAAACGATTTAAAATCAGAATAACCGTACATCTTAAGTATAAAGGAACTAACAAATGGAAATAAGGGGAAAATCTGGAAGGGGTAAAATAATTAAGTCTTCAATAGCGCGCGAGTGAGATTAAATACCCACAGTATAAAATTTATATACTTATGTTTCATATTTTATAATAATTTTACACATGTATTCGTTTTTAATATCATATTCTGTACATCGTTAACGATATGTTGCGATTTTTTAACATTGATAATGACCTAATAAAGGTCTAAACGTTTGTTTTTAAATTTTATTAAACTTTATATTTATTTTTAACTAATGACATTTTATATTTACTAAGACCTTTATATGTTAACGAATGTTAGCTCGTAGCCCTGTTTGTATTAATTATTTTTTAAATTTATTGAGCCTTGTTATTAACATATTTTTTTAATATAATAATAATAAATAATATAATAATATGATATAATAATAATATAATATAATATTATACACTTTTATAAGGAATAATTAATGTGAATTTTTAATGCTACGTATTGAAATAGTACATATTGTAAAGTCTTCTAGTTGAGAAAAGTTATTATTTTCACATATACTTACCGTTTTATTTAGTCGTGGACTTGCGCACTATTTGTACGACAATATCTGTTTTCTGCATATATGTTTATTTCTGTTTTTTGTGGCTGAATAGTGTACACTAGTGTACTTGTACTGCTTGCACTAGCTCCAGACCTAGTGCAGCCAGTTTAGTGAACTCGTCCACTGAGTTGTTGCACTGGAACAAAAAACAGCATCGCTGATACCATTTTGGGAACAGAAAACGCTTTAGTGTACACTTTTTGAACTAGTGCGACCAGTGCAGGAACATAAAACAAACCTATAGTGGCTGCGTTCCGTTTCAGGCATATGCGCGTATTTTATATAGTGAGCGTCACGTATACTATAGGGGAATGTGCGCATATGCGTGAAACGGAACGCAGCCTAAATCAGCAATTACTTAAGTATGCTTTCCTTTTAGATGACACATTCGACACAAACGTCGTTCTATCCTTCTTAACATTCAACGAATGATAAAGATAG
>NW_017276761.1:3895-6278 GCF_001594065.2 Cyphomyrmex costatus | reverse complement strand
CCTCTCTCTCTCTCTCTCTCTCTCTCTCAAACAGATTTTCTCAGGTCACACAAGTGGTATTAGGCATGTCACTTTCTTCAACAATAACTCTGCCTTAATTACCTGTGCAGACGATAAGACACTGAGGGTATGGGATAGAAACAGTGGACAAGAGATTAAGAGACTAGATTTTCCAGCGATTCCTAGTTCCATGGAGGTTTCAAAAGATGGAAACATTATTACCACTACTCACTCTAATATTGTTTCCTTTTGGAATAGCAAAGAGTATATAATATTTTCTTCTTTTATAAAAAAAATTGTTATGAAAATTCTGTGGAAAGCTATTCTAAAATTATAGTTTTTTTTTTTTTTCTTAATTTCGTTACAGTTGCAATTTATAAAAGTTCTTAAAAAATTTTTTACTTTTTTGATTTTTTTGTTAAAGAAGGTTAAAATGCTATTTTCAATTTTTTTGTCAGACTAACTAAGATAAAAGAATTTATGGTCCCAACTCAAGTTAATAGTGCCAGCCTACATCCGGATTGTACTATTTTTGTTTGTGGTGGGGAAGACTTTAAAATGTACAAATTTGACTACAGTACAGGAACGGAACTAGGTAAAAATCCATCTTTCATAATTCAATAATTTTCATAATTCAGTAATCAAAATTAATCCCAGCTATACATAACATTTACAGAATCATTTAAGGGACACTTTGGACCTGTACATTGCGTACGCTTTTCACCGGATGGTGAATTGTACGCTAGCGGATCTGAAGATGGTACTTTGAGATTATGGCAAACCATAGTCGGGAAAAACTACGGATTATGGCGCTGCATAGAACAGACTTCTACAATACAAGAAAATACCGCCATGATTAATAACAAACAAGAAGTTTCTGCCAGTTAAACTTGAATCTTAGAAAAGAAAATCTTTAGAAGTTTTCAGAAAGCCTAAAAGCAGATAGCTCATATTAAATTGGATGAATATTCTGTAAATGAAATGCGTCGAACATTTGTTGTTTAGGCTGTCGTAAATTTTTGTAAATAACTCATCTTTAGAAAGAAATTGCTCACCCCTCTCTTTCTCCACTGTGGCCTTTATTTCCAAAACTAAAAGTAAGAGAACCAATTCCCAGAGCTATTTATATTACACAGAAAAAGCAACAATAAAAAAAGAAATATTAACATTTATTAACATTATATATGTTATTATAATACAAAAGTAGATAGAGGTGTCGAGAGAAAGAAAGACAAGTTCATAACGAATGTTGCATTTGCATTTTTTTCTAAACCGATACCATCCATCATTCAAATATATGACATCGATACATAACGATATTATGTATCAGCATGCAATATATAATATATATAATATTGTGTCCATTTGGACATACCTCATAATCTCGATTTTAATTTCCATGGTAAAGTAATAAATATCATAATGTATAACTCGACAATTACAAGTTTTGCTTGTATGCGCGTTTCGTCCTAATAATGATAGAAAAGTTCAAGCCATGTTCAAAAAAGGATACTCAAAAATTTAAACCTTATCTAATAATTATATATTACCATAAAAAGTAACTGATATATTACAATATTAATAAAGGTGCCAGTACAAAGTGAACATACATAAAGTGTATGCAACTTTCGGCTGATTTTCGAATCGCCTCCGCCTTGCGCTGCCCCCTCACCTCACCGGCCCGCGCGGTCCAAATGCCACACGATGCTCGAGCGACATTTGATCTGCACGCGGAGTTGTGAGGTGAGGGGGACAGTGAAAGGCGGCGGCGATTCGAAAATCGGTCGAAAGTTGCATACACTTTATGTATGTTCACTATGTACTGGCACCTTTAATTAATAATATATCAGTTACTTTTCATGGTAATATATAATCAGGAGGAAATGGAAAATTACTTTTTAAAAATAACAAGTTACAGTTACTCGTTACAGAGTAAAAGAAGTAACGAGTTACCATTACTAGTTATCGCTTTTTAAAAGTAACTCGTTACAGTTACTCGAAAAGTTACTTTTCCGTTACTTTTTAAAAATCAGTCTGAAAATGTATTTTAGCAGTATTTTTTGTTTAAATGTTAATAAAACTATATACAATATATATATATACGATACGACTCCTTTTATCTCCTTATGTGGAGCATAGGACGTCTATAGACCTCTTTTGTCCGAGGCCTATATTCGTTTCTCGAATCAGATTGTTTTTCGGATTTGTGGGTGATTGGTCCACAGAATCCTACCTCAGTCAGATATTAGAGACAAATATCTACTGATATGTATACTGATGTATAGGACCTACAGTTTAACGCCGAATCCGAACGGCGCTGATGATCATAGATCTTTTGATCACCAGATGGAGCCATTTTTTGGCTCATTAAACGCGAAAAATC
>NW_017276761.1:0-1428 GCF_001594065.2 Cyphomyrmex costatus | reverse complement strand
GCGTACGTCAAAATTTAATTCTTCGTGCGGAAGCATGTATTGAGGCTCGTGGGGCTCATTTTGAGCAATTACTGTAATAAAACTTGTAAATAATGTAATTTGTAACTAATTGTTGTTGTTGTTGTTCTTTATTATAAAGATGTTGTTTTTTATTATAAAGTTCTGTTTATTATAAAGATGTTGTGACCTTTTTATTATAAACCCCATATTGACGCTATTATGAATTTATTAACAATAAAAGAATTTGAATTTTATATTAGTATTGTGACATAATTTTAATTTGTATAATTATTATTTTGTCGCGACATAATATTAATTCATTGATCGTCAATTTTCGTAACTTTGCTATGACATGTGAGAACATTGCGCGATAGCGGCGAAGTCAGATGTACCGGCGCGAGGCGGAACGCTCACGCACACTACTAGACGCGCGGCTCATCGACGTGCGTCCGTTTAAAACACGGCGTTGGTTGGATTATCTTTACTCGATAATAACTGCTTCGGTAAGCATGGTGGAAAAAAATTTCCTAATAGTAATCAACTTAATTTTTTATCAGGCATAACGCTATATAAATACTGGGCGGTATTTTGAAAACACCCTGTATATATATATATATATATACTGAAACACTATGTATAGTTTTATTCTTTAGTTTTTTTTTTTAACACAATTTCGTAATTCGAAAACCTGTAAAATATGCAGCAAAACACTGATCTCTATTATACACTGGATAGGATATAGGATACCATTCCCTGTATAAAATTGTGTGACGGTTGGGTGACCGCCATTTTGAGAA
Source organism: Cyphomyrmex costatus (assembly GCF_001594065.2). Lineage (NCBI taxonomy): Eukaryota > Metazoa > Arthropoda > Insecta > Hymenoptera > Formicidae > Cyphomyrmex > Cyphomyrmex costatus. The sequence goes on along the minus strand of NW_017276761.1, from coordinate 631 downwards.
AACTTGGTAAAATCTGGCAAACAACCAATCAGAGTCAACCCGCGGCGGTGTTGAGATTCAAACGTACAAATACCGCATTTGAACTTTACATCGTCACTGGAGCATAGTTGAATGATAAGAAATCGTCATTTTCTCTTGAAATAACATTAAATATCATTCTTTAACTAAATGATAATAAAAAACATTTCATCGTAATTAATATTTTGTAGCCTCTGAAATAAGGAACAACAATAAATCAGAACAAACTTAAGAGACAAACAGCTTACAATTATTTATTATGCAAATACGTTTTAATTAACGTTTAATGGTGGTCAATTAGTTTTGTGATCTATTCAAACAAATTGAGTTAGAAGTTCGAATTTTATTGTTTTGTTTATGCAAACTTTAATAGTTACAAGTTGCGCAAAATGTCAGCAGACGTTGTTAGCAGTTTAGCAGCAGTTTGCTAACAATATCTGATAATACATGTCTACAATTTGTTGCCAATCTGCAATCAAAAATTTTCAACAGGCTCTGCACCTAGTCTGTTTTCGCAGGCTTTACTATCAGGACCTTCAAATCTTGATAACATATGTCTCCAAAAAGTAAAATGTTAGCAGAATGTCGTTAACGACATTAATAATGTCGTTAA
>NW_017276760.1:0-751 GCF_001594065.2 Cyphomyrmex costatus | reverse complement strand
ATAGGGCAAAATTAAAATCAAGCGGTCACTAATGTCTACATTTACATAGTTTGCTATTTATTTCTTTATATTTATAAGATTATGTTTACAACCCCAGTAAAGCATGTTTTTCGATACAAAAATGATTAATCTTCGGTATAATTGATTCCTGATTTTAATCACTCTAGAGTATTTTTCATTCGTATTAACTCATGCGATTTTCTTATAAGGTCACAAACTGGAACATTTACCTTATACTAAAAAAAAACAAATAATACTTTATTTGGCGTAATCTTGATTTTCTCATTACTGTGTTTATTTTGTGAGTTGCCTTTTACTATATTATCATTTATTTGTCTGGTAGTTATCTCAAAATTATTCTATGAAATAATGTATTATTTATCAGGATATACTTGTAAAGATATTGTAAAAAATAGATGATAAATAATAAATTATTTCAAAGAATAATACTGAGTTGTAACAAAGACCTGATAAATAATAAATTATTTTATAGAATAATATTGAGATAACTATCAAATATAAAGGTATATTATACCGACACATTCGATTCAGGCCTTTTCTTTTGTAACGATGCCCCCTAAAATAGGCATCGTACCCAGCACAAAGATCTAGCCGGTTGCCGTCGCAATGACCGATGGTTATTAGCGACGATGAGTGCGCGGTGCGCCCGAATATATTTTAAACGAAACCAAAAATAATTCGCAGGTACAGCAGCCGCCGTTAGAACCGCCAGTCTCGCCGGAAAGTGCCG
>NW_017276759.1:0-557 GCF_001594065.2 Cyphomyrmex costatus | reverse complement strand
GTGACGTATCTCTTGAAGGATTACCGCGGCGAACCGGTCGCCGGAGGATTCTACGAGCACGAGCTGCTTCGCGTCGCTGATCCCGACGTGGATCTGGTTGAAAAGGTGTTGCGCACGAAGGGAGACAAGGTGTACGTCAAGTGGCTGGGATTCGACGGATCGCACAATTCGTGGATAAATAAACGAGACGTCGTGTGAATAATAATAATTTTTATTCGTATAAAATATATATATCAATATATGTATATTTCAAAAATAAACATATATATATATATCACGATATCGTTCTTTATTCCTTTCAACTCTCTGTAACGTTACCATACGTGCATGCGAATGACTGCGGAGTACAAACTCAATACGTATGAGTCGGTCGAAACTCAATACACAAAACTCGATTCGTAAAACTCAATACACAAAACTCAATACGTAAAACTCAATACGTATGATTCGGTCAACCTCAACACTCAATACATAAAAACTTAATACGCCAGTATGAGAAAACGCAATGTAAAAGATACATAAAAACTCAATACGTAAAACTCGATACATAAAAACTC
>NW_017276758.1:4754-6249 GCF_001594065.2 Cyphomyrmex costatus | reverse complement strand
GGGAAGTTACCAAACCTCACTATCCAATGCGACTCAATCTTCTTTAAAGGGGTCAAAAGAAAAGGCTCTCTCCCTCAAAGAAATCAGATTTCCAAAAATTGGAATATCTACAAATAATAATGATGATAATAAAACCTCTCATGTTACTAATGAAAAACTCCAAGAAAGAGAACAATTTTGTAATTCAAACAATAAAACAAATTATAATTGCAAAAATAAACCATCTTCAAAGGTTCTTGCGTCGATCCAAATCAAATCCCAAGATATTATTGATAAATTTATGCGCAAACGAAAATCAAAACATAAAATAAAGGAAGATTTCCAGAATGAAAATGTGAACGACTCTTCACACAAGTGCTTGCACGTATCCGACGAAACTACAAAAGATAGACTTCAAGAAATTGTGGAACTGCTACAATTTGAACATTTAAATGCTCGAGAACGAATGAGCATAACAAAACTTATAACTAACAGTCAGGATAGATTTCACATTCCTGGAGAAACGTTAACCGCAACTAGCGTATTACAGCATCAAATACCAACGACAGATGATCGACCAATAAATACGCGACAATACAGATTTCCGCAGTTGCATAAAGAAGAAATAAACAGGCAGGTAGAAGAACTGTTAGAAGGAGGCATCGTAAAACCTTCTCAATCACCATATAATACGCCCATATGGATAGTCCCGAAAAAAGAGGACTCTAAAGGAAACAAACGATGGAGAATGGTACTGGATTTCCGAGCCCTGAATGAAAAAACAATTGGGGATGCATACCCGCTGCCTAATATCATCGATATTCTGGACCATTTAGGCGGAGCTCGATATTTCTCGGTATGCGATCTAGCTTCTGGATTCCACCAAATAAAAATGGATTCTGCCGATAGTCATAAAACTGCATTTACAACTCCTTTTGGGCATTATGAATTTGACCGAATGCCTTTCGGATTAAAAAATGCTCCCGCAACATTCCAACGATTAATGGATTTAATATTAACAGGATTACAAGGCGAAGAGCTATTTGTTTACATGGATGACATAGTCATTTACGCTACATCGTTAGAAGAACACGAAAGAAAATATAATTTATTAGTTGATCGACTTCACACAGCAAATCTGAAGTTACAACCAGATAAATGCGAATTCTTGAAAACAGAAGTAACCTATCTGGGACACGTAATCAGTAAGGATGGCGTTAAACCGGATCCTAAGAAATTGGAAGCTGTAAGACATTTTCCAAGACCTAAAACTCCAAGGAATATTAAACAATTTCTTGGATTAGCCGGATATTACCAAAGGTTTATACCAAATTTTTCGAAACTAGCCAAACCTCTGACTAATCTATTAAAAAATGATGTCCGGTTTGAATAGACGCCTGATCAAGAAGACTCTTTTGAAGCCTTAAAAGAGAAATTATGTGAAGAACCTGTTTTACAATATCCGGATTTTTCTAAACCTTTTATCTTAACTACTGATGCTTCTGGAACAGCCGTA
>NW_017276758.1:0-378 GCF_001594065.2 Cyphomyrmex costatus | reverse complement strand
TATATAAATAAATAATAAAAATAATAATAATAAAAATAAAAAGGGAGAATCAGTAGCAGCGGCGTCATGCAGACATTAAAACATAAAATAACTTTCTTATAGACGACATGGAAGTCGAATGCATAAACACTAGACTGCTGGCACGCAGCCCGTTGGCAGTAAAAATCGTGAAGGTGCACTCACCAAGTTTGTTCTGGGCTCAATTGAAAACCAGCAACGAGGACTTCTGGGAACTTCTCGAAGACCTGACCCGGAGGATGACACGAAAGGGGCACATGCTGCACCCCTGTACAACGTACTTTCCCGATCACATTGTCGTCGGAGAAGCCGTTGCTATCCGAGAGGGCAGAGGATGGCAACGAGGAGTCGTAACAGACG
>NW_017276757.1:46456-52380 GCF_001594065.2 Cyphomyrmex costatus | reverse complement strand
CGCCATGGCTTCAATCCCCTCGCCCATAATACAGGCTTATGCTCTCTCCTTTACCTCCGTGGTAGCTGTATACACGGCTGCGTCGAATTTGCCCAAATTCCTACAGCAGGGGGGGAGGGGGAGGTGGACAGAGGTCTGCCCCGACAGTACGATCGTAGAAGTCGTGCGCCCCTCAGCAGGGGGGGGAGAGGGAGGGGGACAGAGGTCTGCCCCGACAGTACAATCGTAGAATTCGTGTGCTCCTGTGTAGGGGGTTGGGGGGGGAGAAGTTACTTCGCGTGGAAAGTTCAATGTTTTTGACACACAGGGAAAGGTGTAGAATTTCGTGTCTGACAACAATATATTTGTTTTACAGTGTTCATTTCAAATTTCGTGCACTCTGTTGGGCCGAAAGGTAACCGAGCGCATGCGCAAAAGGTCACAGAGCAAGAAGAAAGCAGTGCTACATAGTCGGTATGACAGATTTCCTAACCTGGCCATTCTACAATGTGCTTTTTGTTTCCTGCTTCTTGCTTTTTGTCTCTTGCCTTTTTACCTCTTTGTGCACTGTTTTACCGACAATCGTGTTTCTTGTCGCGTGTTTCTTGTCTTTTCAAAAGTTCGTCAACTTTTATCTCAGGAAACAGAAAACGATGAAACATCGCGTGGTACATATGCAATATGGTGGCATAGGTTAAGTACAAAGTGCGACATAATAAAAAAAATAGGATGTCGGATAAAGAAAATGAAGAAAATCAGATAGATGAAGTTTTTGGCGAATTGTTAGCTAATTTTGTGCGACAAAATCCTTGTCTTTACGATAAAAAATGCAAAGAATATAAAGACAAGAAGTTTGTTGCCGATACATGGATGTCTATCGCAAATAATTGTAATATGTCAGGTAGATAAATCAAATTTTTTTTAATGTTAAGATAAAAATTAAGATAATAAACTAATTTATACATATAATGCTTACTTATTTATGGATACTAGATAGTCATATAATTTTAGATAGGTTAGATTAGATTAAAGAGGTTAGTTCATTCTACTTTACAGTTGATACAGTGCAAAGACAATGGAAAACTCTTCGCAATCAATTCACTCGAGAACATCGTCTTATGATGACGTATGAGCCATCAGGTACAGGGAATGACACATCTAAAAGACCACGTAAGACATGGTACTTGTACGACTCCCTTTTCTTTTTGGCTTCACATGTGGCCCATCGTAATACATCTAGCAACTTTATACGAAGAAATACAATGATCAATCAATCATCTCCATCATCATCAAAGTCTGCACAATTAACATCTGTGCCGTTATCATCTGAATCGTTTAGCACTCTGTGGAATCCAGATATTATTACTGTTAGTGATGGCTCAAATGTTTCAACTCCATCAACAGAAAAATCAATGTCAGAAACATCAACAGCTTCAGCATCTTCATCAACTTCATTTAATCAATCAAGGTCGTTAGCTACTGCAAAGAGAAATTTAATTTCCCCACCACCCGATCAATCTGCAACTCGGAAGATGAAGGAATCTCAAAAAAACCAAGAACAGCTGTCTAAAATGATATGCAATACAACTGAGAATATAAGCAAGCTTATGCATAACTTAACAGAAAAACGCTCACAAGCTATCAGTGACGATGGAGAGGAAGCAGCAATGGCGAAAGCATTAATTTATGCATTAAAAAGAGTAAACTCCAAATACAAAATTCAATGTTACATGGAATGTTTATCTATTATTGATAAATATCACAACATGACAGCAGAGGAAACAATTCAAAATCTATAATTTCTTTCTAGCCATCGAAAAAGTACTTCTTTTTATGTAATTATGTTTTTATTACGTAGGTAAAAAATATTATTTTGTTTTGTACTCTAATATGTATTTACAATACAACGTTTAACCTGCATAACATATAATAAGTAGAAAAACATGTGATTTTGAAGTTACTATAACGTATTTTTTTGCGAGATATAATATATGACTGTTTTGATTATTAATAACATATTTTATTTTTTAAGAGTAAACTCCAAGTACAAAATCCATAACAATGTTATATAGATGGGATGTCTATTTTGGATAAGTACATAACATGACATCAGAGATTTAAAATCTATAATTTTTTTATAGCGATCTACAGTATTTTTTTTATATAATTATGCTTTGTTATGAAGGTTAAATATATATATAATTAAAGATATATAATTTTTTTAATGTTCTCTAAAGAATGCTTGTATGATAAAATCTTTAATCTGCATAATATAATAAGAAAAATATGTGATTTTTAGTCGCTACATTGTTTCGCGAGACGTAATGACTTCTTTAGTTGTTAATAATATATTTTATTTTCTATACACTTACATATATATAAGACCATGTTAATATTTCTAAGTTATAGTGATAACTTGTTTAATTTTTTATACAATGTTTATCCTTGGACAAGTGTTCCTGTTACATTAGTTATTAAGAAACGCAATGTATTTATGCCAAAATGTAATGTTCAGTATCTAAATAATTATTATTTTTTTATATTAAAACTATATTTTGTAAACAAAAAATAAAAAAGATTAATAAATACACAAAATACTGTATTTTCATAACTTTTGCAAAAACCTTATCCATACTGTTTCATTCAATTTATTGTCAATTAATCGTTTTGTCTATACTCTCCGTAAAATTATCGAACATATAAAATAGTATTCAGTAAAGATATGGAATTACATATATAAGTCTATCATTATTGGGGATTAATATTATCTCAATGCTAGTTCCCATTGCCAATTTAGCTGGCCAATGTCCGAGTAAAAGTAATCTTTGAGAATATTCCTCTGAGCGTCTGCTCTAACAGTAGGATTGTTAGATCCAAGTCGACCGATATCAGTGATCGGTCCCCTGTAAATTCCTCTTCTCCTCCAGTCACCTTCGATGACACACCCATCTATTCCTTCTCTATCCACCATAGGTGCAGGGCAGTAGGTCCTGTCCGATAATGTTATATCATCTTCAGATATCATCAAAAAATTATGAAGGCACACAATTGCTTTGACAATGTCTTCTACTATTTCTGGTGCACAGCACAGATCCCTTCTCAGTATACGCCACCTTGATGTCATAATCCCAAACGTATTTTCGATGACGCGTCTAGCACGACTAAGTCGATAATTGAATATTCTTTCTTCATTACCAAAAGTTCTGTGAGTTCTGGCATATGGACGCATGATATGGGTGCCAAGTGGGAATGCTTCATCAGCGACAAAAGTGAAGGGGAGAATGACATCACTGCCAGGAATCTCTTTTGGTAAAGGAAAATCAATTTCACCTATATCAATAGCTTGGCCGAAAGCACTGTTTGCCCATACACCACCATCACTTTGAGATCCTGTAAGTGTAAGAGACGTGGAAGAGGAAAGTTTACGTAGGTGTATATAATGCAAACTAGTATCTTGGTGATTGTTATACAGGTACTTACCATAATCGCCAATATCCACCCACGTGAAGCGGTATTTAGCATCACAAGCAGCCATAAGGATTATAGAAAATCTTTTTTGTATGAACTGTAAAACTGAGAGCCAGTATTTGGAGGACACTGTATTGATATGTGTTTGCCGTCAATGGCTCCAACACAGTTGGGAAATTGCCATCGATTTAAAAAATCTTCAGATATCTGGGTCATAGACTCTCTTGTTGGAACCTGTAGATATATCGGTTGAAGAGCTATCCACAAAGCCTTGCAGGTTTCTTTAAATACTTTGTGTGTAGTAGAATGTCCAATTCTATAATTCCATGAAGAAGATCTTATTGATGTGCCTCGTGCTAGAATTCTTTAAAAAGTAACATGCTCAGCGATACAAACACCTTAACATTAGTAATATGCAGAAGTAAAAAATGTACTTACTCAAGAGTGATGGCCATGCGTAACTCTACAGACAATGGTGTTCTGATGCTTCTCTTAGATAAATATGGTCTCACCAAATCACAAATATAATAAAATTGCTGCACATTCATGCGTGTATAATCGAAGAATTCTTCGTGATCTGTAACTTGCATTTCTCTGAACAAGTTCTTAAAGATTCCCTGAGTTTCTCGAGGATAATTAATTGGACGCACCCACCAACGCCTAATCCTTCTTTCTTTAGATTGCATTTTTGTGAGCAAAAGCATTAGCATAAGACTCCAACATTGGATGCCAATTAAAATAGTCAACAAGTCTTCATCCATCTTTATTTTACAAGCATTAAAAAACAATGTGTAAAAATAATTACATAATCTATAAAATAATAATACCGCTGAATGATTAAGGGGTGACCCTACACAATAAATAATACACTGATCAGTAAATACATGTGGTACAACACTAGAGACGAGATTTATGAAGTAATAGAAGTACCTAACCTAATGATCTCTCTTGCCTTACATCATGGTTCATACATTAATCAGATTATCTACGTAACAATTAGTCTAAACATCGTTAACCAATAAGAATATTGTAGTGACATGAGAATGGACTTTAAATACTGTTCTGTGATTGGACTAAGTGAAGCAACATTTTTCTTCGGCAATTCAGAAAAGACAAATTGTATATGACGTGTTTCTCGGCTCCGTGCGACAAGAACACAAGAAACAAGAAAACAAGAAGCAGAAAGCAAGAAACAGGAAACAAAAAGCACATTGTAGAATGGCCAGAATAGTCGTCAACTTTAACGTTAAATATCTCGGTTCGTAGAGCAGAGCGACACTTATTTCTTCAAAATTCTTTCGTTTTACACAAAAACGCGTTGAATGAGCCTAATTTGATCGAAATCGGAGGTGGTGGGTGTATTCTGTATAAATACCATGTGGTTTTGTATTATTGTTGTTAATATAATTTGGCATAACCTAAAATATAATAATAAATTTGAATAAAAATATCGCTTTCTTCTTAATCTTGTAAAATGTATGAAATATGTATAGTAATCCTTTTACATTTATATTTCAGTTAATATGTTACGAGTGTAACAAAAAAATAGAACAAGATGCAATTTTTCTCACATTTGCTTCGCAGATATAGAAAATGTATATTTTTCAGAACAATATGTAATGAAGAGTGGTATGAGTTTATCTATTTTTTAATATAATTCTTAGCATGCTTATTAAAATTAAATAATAAAAAAGTAATACGTATTGTGGTGCTGAAACTGGTGCGTTCAATTCGTATACTGTTCTTTGTTACGTTGTTGTAAACCTGAGGAAACTCAAGTAATTTACTTATCATTCATTAGATATGCATGTCTGTGAAGTTGTAAAAAATTTTGAAGTTTTCCCTACGAAAAAAGTTACAAATTTTTTATCTAGTGTCCTATAAGGACTCTATACCAGCTTTGTATGCTAGTTTCAGCTTCATATATGTAATATGTATTATATTAAAATAAAACTGATTGGTTTTCTTTTTATTTTATCACATGTATAGCAATGCTTTGCGACAATAATATTTCTCAGACTGCAGCTGAGAATAAAAATAAACACGATAACACTTCAGCTGATGAGGATGACGAATTACCCGATAATATTGATTTATCTTCAAAGTCTGTACTCTGGAACAGTAAAGCGGTTAAATGCCTACTAAGTTTGTATCCAAAGTATAAAAATCTGCTTGATAAGCGCAAAATTATTTCCAAAAAGATGATGTACGCATGCATTTATAAAGAAATGTGTAAATACGGATGCACATTTACAAGCATGCAAATTGAAAATAAAATGAAAGCATTCGAAAAAGCATACAAAAAAAATTACTAAATAAAGGTCCAAAGAAAAGTGGAAGAGGAAGAATGTGCCTTGAATTTGAAAAGTATGTATATGCATATACACATATATAAATATTTACTGCAATTGTTTATTAATTCTGTATGTATATGGTATATATTTATAATTAATATATGGTATATACATATTATAATT
>NW_017276757.1:41067-46372 GCF_001594065.2 Cyphomyrmex costatus | reverse complement strand
ATATTAGATATTATTTCTAATAATTATTTTACAGCAAACTGCAAGATATTTTTGGAAAAGTCCATTCCATAATTCCTCCGGTATTAATGGGAATGAATTGTCTCGTTATAAACAATAATGCAACTTCAACAAAAGTGATAGATCAGTCGTCTGTAAATCTTTGTCAAGAAATACCAATGAAGAACGTCAATGAAACTGTATTACCTAAAGATATCCCACCACTTCAGCTACAAGGTACCTGTGCAATAGATGATATAGGCGGAGGAGAAATACAAGAAATAAACGATAAAGAAAATACGTAAGAATGCGATAATTAAACATAAAATAAAATATCAGACCGTCAGATTTTCTTGACAGTACGTCTACGTCGATACCAATACCTACGTCTCCGGATCCCGGTACCAATGAAGACATGATTGAATTGCTGGCAGCCTTGCGTAAGATAGAAGCGAAGCACGGACAGGACTTCGAAAGGGACATACGAGAGAATCATAAGTAAGGCGTTATATTATCTATACATTATTTTATTAAAAAAATCATCTTTTGATTTTACAAAGAATCTTGCCATTTAAGCATTTAATAATGAATCATATATATAATTTATAGAGAAATGCTAAATTATTGAACACTCTATAATATCCGTTGCTAAAAAAGTCTACTAAAATATTAAGGATGCTCCGAATCAACAATATTTGTGAAGTCAAAAAGAGTGAATTTTTAATCATTATTATTATATTATATATAATAAGTAAATTCAATAAAACAAATAATATACATTCCATACGCGTGCTGTTTTTTATTTTAATTATAAAATAATTTTCTTAGTAACCGTTTTTCTTGTTAGCAAAAAAATTTATGGCACGACTATGTATTATTTATGTAAAACTCAGTGGACAAACAACGTTAATTATCTACTTTGAATAGTATTTTTTATTGCATGTAGAAATATCGAACGAGAACGCTTTAAAGGGACACACAAAGAGCAATTAAATTATGAAAAAAAGACGAACGACACAAACAGCACTAGACACAAACCTGATGTTACCAGAGGAGCTACAAATTCAGAATACATCAAAGAGAGTATTAAATCGAAGCGATCGGTGAACGATAGCTTGATTGACGATTTCAAGAGAGAGGAAGCAAATGGCAAACGACATAATACTAGAAGAATTGTTGTACCCAAAGCACGTTCTTATGCAAACAACGAGAACAACACAAATGACAATTTTGGGACAGATCCAACATCGTAAGTATTTACACGGTGTAATTTATAAATTGAAACAAAAAAAATCATGTAAAGAACGTATCAGAAAAATATTTTTAAACATTTTTTATATAAAATATAATCCTTTACAATATCCTTATCAATATATATTACTTTGTTCTCATTTTTAATCTTTGCACTGTTGAATATTCATTTGTTTGTAACCTTTAGTTGATAGATTACAGCTATTATAGTAGTTTAAATCTCTAGAATATCGAGTTTTTTTGGCCTGTCAACTGCAATTTCAGTTTTCGAAAATAAAAAATAGTCAGGGAGATAAACCAAATGCTTGGACCACACAATATGTGTACGTGAGCTTGGTAAAATGTGTTACCTCACTCTAGTTGCATTTTTAATGAGTGAGAAAATTTTAACAAGAATGATACACAGATAAAATTTAAAATCTTTTTTAACAAATATCTTTTGATATTAATAAGCCTGTTTTTGTACAACCTGCAATCTAAGTTTTGAAACAAAACATCAAAAACATTTCTGTTTAAAATAAAATTCTTAAAAATATCAATACCATTCTGCTCCGTTTTTTTAATCCTTACATCACCGTTGATCTTTAATAAGTATAATTCTTAAAAATGTTCAATATGGCGATTGTAGATACATTAAATTAGATGTGTTCAAGAAGTAGAAAGAGATCGAATGTAACGTATATATCTATATATATATATATATATAAAATATTGTCAAATTTATTTATTCCTATTATATATATAAATATATATAATAGGAATAAATAAATTTGATATTTTCAGTCAAATTTATTCCGTTAAAAATCAACTATTTTCTGAGACAGACATCCCCCAAAGAAGTATCACTCCAATGCGCTAGAGACGATTCCCCCGGCGCGCCATGATCGATTAAGCGAAGGAACTACTCAACCTGACAGATATGAAAGTGAAAACATGGAAACTGTAAACGACAGAAGAATTAGCTGGCGAAATCGCGATATCTCAAGAAATCAAACTGAGATCCGACAAATCTTTCAGGTGAGTATAATAATTGTTAAGGGGGATTTTACGCCGCGTCAATAAAATCGGTGCACTAAATTTCTCACAATAGTCGAGTGAACAACACAGAGCGTTGTAATTGAATTAGAATCACGAAGCGGCTGCAAGGGAAAATCACCGGAGATTGACTCGAAGACATTTGCGTGCACCACGGCAGGTTTACGCCATCCATTACGGGGCGGACAGCAGTCTCTTTTCAACGCAGGACGAGCACACTGGTAACGGCAGGGCACGACATTACAATGGCGTTTTTAGGGCATGGCAGCCGAGTGAGTGGGTTGCCGATCTTGGTATGAGCAGACACTTCACACTTGCTGGCGATGGCAAACTTACTGTTCATGAACCAGGATTGTATCTCGTATACGCGCAGATCCACTATCTGGACGAACACGACGAGAATGGCTTTCATGTACTGGTGAATGGCAGGCCTATATTGCAGTGCATGGTAAGAATTGAAAAACACAAAAGGAAGGAATTTTAGTAATTAATGATTGATAAGAAAAGCTGTAATCAATTCAAATATATAAAAGAGCCAAAAAAGCATATTGATTTTTGCTAATTATTATTTACATAATAAATACAATTAAACTATATAAACAAACATTTTGACTTTAAATATGGTTCTCATCATATTTATACATATTTATACAACACACACACACACACAACACACACACACACACACACAAAATTTAAAACAATACATTAACATTTCACTATTCAAATGTGTTCAAATATTATTAAACTAAAAATAATTTTGCTATATAAACACTTACAAACATTCCTTTAATATTATATGAAATTACTAATCAGACAGCAATATATAAAATACACTACTCAACAAAATTAAAGAATCACTTGTTCCACCCTGCAAAAATAGAAAAACTTTGAGATAGAATAACTTCGTCAAAAATCATCGTATCGAGATGTTTAAAAAAGCATTTCAAAGCTTGAAATCTTTACTTTTCAGACCTGTACTTCAAAAAACGGTCTTACTGACATTTCGTGAAGTTGCACAATCATAAATAAAAGTGTCAAGCCTAAAAATGTTTTACAAAATTTGCCAAGTTCCACGGAGCCAAGTAAAAATTGTGCACAAATGCGGTTTACAGCTTTCGAAAGAGTAAATCTTTACCTTCAATTTGTTTTTTTACTGAGCTCTGTACGATTTTTTTTTCACCGAGTTATTCAACGTTGAAATAAAAAGGCTATTTTTACTTAAACGTTAAATAACTCGGTGAAAAAAAATCGTACAGAGCTCAGCAAAAAAACAAATTGAAAGTAAAGATTTACTCTTTCGAAAGTTGTAAACCGCATTTGTGCACAATTTTTACTTGGCTCCGTGGAACTTGGCAAATTTTGTAAAAAATTTTTAGGTTTGACACACTTTTATTTATGATGGTGCAACTTCACGAAATATCAGTAAGACCGTTCTTTGAAGTATAGGTCTGAAAAGTAGAGATTTCAAGCTTTAAAATACTTTTTTAAACATCTCGATACGATGATTTTTGATGAAGTTATTCTATCTCAAAGTTTGCCTATTTTTGCAGGGTGGAACAAGTGATCCTTTAATTTTGTTGAATAGTGTATATATGTATAATTTAGAATTAATGTATTCAATAATAATATATTCAATTCTCTCAGGCTCAATTGCACTAATAGTATTAAGTAAGTTTAGTTTTTATATTATTATATATCATTAAGTTTTATGTCTCGCTGAAAGCCTAAATAACATTGGTGCAATCGCGCCTTAATATTTTATATATGTATATGCGAATAATTTCATTTTGTATTTCAATTACAATAACTGAGTGGTATGATAAAAATAAACATTTCAAAGTTCTTTGTTTTCAAACATTTATTTTTGTACTGTATATATAGCTATATAACATGCGATAAATTTTCGAATTGTTTATATATTACCATCACAAGTGTTTTCTATTCGAAACTTTGCAGTAAATAAAGAAATTACTGAAAATCTACTTATGTGGTTTACAGATTTATATGTTTACAGTCCCAATCAATTAATAATGGGTGCTTTCCAATTGATGACACAAGTCGACACAAGTATCATTCTATCTTTCTTGACATTTAGAGATTAACAAAGGTAGAACGATACTTGTGTCGATTTGTGTCATTAATTGGAAAGCACCCATAATATCTTCAAATTATCCTAACCGAGACACATACCGTGTCTCCTATGTAATTATTGTTTAAATAAGTCCATGCCAGTAGAAATTATTCAGTCGCCGTAATCCATAGCCTGTCCAGTTAATAATTCTGTATCTTCTGAAATATCTATAAATGATGGTAAAAGTAACACAATGTCTACTTTAACAGAGAAGGTCAACACTTAGACCAATATATTTGAATGTAATAATGATTCCGTTTTTGATAATTCTATAACAATTGTTGAGGTATATTAAAGAAAAAATTAACTGAAAAACATAAAACAATTAAAATCATTGATGAGCAGAACGATGATTAGAAAAAGTGCTGAAAAAGTATCTAAACTGTACATTATTACTAAACACAAATATATTTAGCTTAAAAAAAAGCAGTAAAACGCTTGAAAGAAAAGGAAAACTTTAAACTTAATACTCACAAAAAGCTGCAGCCATCAAATACAAGCTTTAAGTACCCTGATAGCAAAATGATGCCAAATTGCGCGCAAATTGGCAGCAAATTCGATCAAATCTTGACTACAAAACCGTAGCCATCTGCATCCGCATTTGGCTATAATGGATTTGGCGACAATATTTGCTGACATGTTTTGCAGCATATTGGTGACAAAAACCGAGCAGAGTGTGCTGACATGATCTGACAGCAGATTGCGCGCAGAGCCTGCTGACAGAAGTTGACGACGGATTTGCAGCAAAAACCGCGCAGTCTGCGCTTAGCTATTTAAAATTTAAATGCCCATCTAACCGCCTACGCGCGCGCACCCTAATCTCTCTCTCTCTCTCTCTCTCTCTCTCTCTCTCTCTCTCTCTCTCTCTCTCTCTCTCTCTCTATAGCT
>NW_017276757.1:39576-40739 GCF_001594065.2 Cyphomyrmex costatus | reverse complement strand
CTCTCTCTCTCTCTCTCTCTCTCTCTCTCTCTCTCTCTCTCTCTCTCTCTCCAGCGCAGAATAAATGCAGTTTAATCGCACATTTACAGCAGCTCCTACGACAGATGACAACTTCTCTCAAAGTCTGTTAAACAGTCGCGCTCGTCGCCAGGCAACACGCTCTTTGCTATCAAGGTAGGAAATCAAGTAATGGATTGAAATTGAGCTTAGTAACTCTAAAAGACGCTCTTATCTTTATAATAAAATGAAATGTGGGGAACACGCAAGGTCATATACTGATTTCGTTAAGCGCTTTCCTATTTTTCCTTGTGTTCGAATACTGCAGATGCAGAGGTATATCATTTAAAATTTAATAGCGGCATTCTATTCGAAGTGTTTGACATATGCTAATGTCTGAGATAGCTTATATGGTCACACATGAAAAAGAATGTATAATAGTTCTTGATGAAATGGCAATAAAACCTGGTAAAAAGTTAGATCCATCAATACAAAGAATTATTGGATCCTGCACTTTATCAACACACTCAGGGATTGCAACAAAAGTTTTAGTCATTTTACTAGCAAGAGATGCTCGTCGATGGAAGTTCGCTGTTGCTTATTACTTCACTGGTAAAACGGACTCCGAATGCAAAGAACGAGATATAAATGCGAAATAGGAAATGCACCAAATAAAATTATTCTCACTGTAATTGAGAAAGCAGATAATATTGTAATGGAAACCTACCTTAGACGCCTTGGGGAGATATTAGAAAGAAGTTCTATATAAACAATCACTCATATAATTCAGCACTTGCGAGAATCGAAATGAGTAACTATAGACCTCTGTTGGCTAGTCGACGTAGTGATATTCTTCACATTGTTGTTAATATTTAAATATGTATGTAATAGCGCATTTTTCAGGCCGCGCGATATAAATATATATATTGAATGATGATGTTCATAGACTCGTAAGATTTAAAATTACAATGCCTTACTGATGAGTCCAGTAATGGAAACCGGGACGAAACGCCAACTTGTGATATTCTTCGCAGTCTTATTATTTTCACAGATTTTCACAGATTTAAAAATTATCATTATTTTCATTATTAAATATTAATATATGTCTTTCAACATATTATTAAGATCTAATTAAGATGCTATAGCATCAAAATTTGTTAGATTGT
>NW_017276757.1:31323-36004 GCF_001594065.2 Cyphomyrmex costatus | reverse complement strand
GCTGCACTGATCTGTACCAGCGCAGCGGCATCCGGCTGGATCGGCTGCCGGGAACGATGCAATCCGGGGTGCATCGTTACAATAGTACAAGTTGTATATTAGATACAGATTATCTATATATTGAATATAATATATTTTTATGTTCGAGTATAATATATTACGTAGTAATTTATAAATTTATTGCTTCCCCTTTATCTTGTTAACTATCTTACAGATTATCTATACATATATTGAATATAATATATTTTTATGTTCGAGTATAATATATTATGAAGTAATTTATAAAAAAATTTATTGCTTCCTTTATCTTGTTAACTATCTTATTAACCATCAAGACAGACCTATTAATGGCGGGCACACTAATCGGAGACAAAATGCAGACACGCACAGTAATTGGAAGCACACAAATGCGGACAAACACACAAATTGGGGACACATTAGGTGCATTCAGAAGCACAACCACTCACTGAGCGCTCAATAAGCTCTTTCATCTGATTGGCATATTCTGTTAGATTCTAAAATATAGACCAATCAGATGAATCAGCTCAATGAGCGGATGTGCTTCTGGATGCATCTATTAATATAGGCATATCGCTCCTTCAAGGGGCACACAAATAGGGACAAAAACACTGTTTTTATTTTTATTAAAAACGTTATGAAATATTAATATGTTTTACATTAAAAAAATCTTATAAGAAAAAGAAATATTTGAAATTCCGATAATGATTTTAAGTAGATAAAATGAAAGCTACAGTATTTAAGGATCGACAGGAGTGACCCAGAGACCTCTAGTCAAAGATGAATTTTTTATTCCCAAATTATGACTAAAATACTGGATGGATCACGTTTTAATTGCGATATTCGTAATCAGGAAAGGCTCCTGAAGGCTCGTACAGAGCTATTTTTTTGTAAAAAAAGGCATAATAAAAATTTGTTCTGTTATCTCACTCGATGTATATTATGGTGCAGTTGAGAGGTGTATGTATACATGATCTTATTTTAATAAAAATTGTCAAGAATTAATTTGCAAATCTGACTCTGTACGAGCCTTCCCAACAATATAACAATGAAATCCCAACAGGTTTCATAAGGAAATTTTATTTCTTTGAAAAGAAAAATGAGCGTAACTGATCTAGATCTGCACTGATCTACACTCATAAATGTTACCTTTATTCCCAAATTATGGCTAAAATATAACATGAATCGTGTTTTGATTGTGATATTCGTAATCAGAAAAGGCTCCTGAAGGCTCGTAAAGAGCTATTTTTTTGTAAAAAGGCATAACAAAAATAATTCTGTCACTCCTGTCGACCCTTAATAATTAATTCAGAAATGAGCAATTTAGCTAAAAGACACTAATAGGGACAATTATCCTATACGGTCAATATTGCTCAAATTGTGGAATTATTTGTATACAGTGTTTATCTACCTACAATATAGACATAGTATAGATAGACGGAACATTGCCATATGCCAGTTAAGGATATCGATAGCTGGCGCGTGCGAAAAGGAGGAAACACAATTAGATTTTTCGTTCTCTCTCTAATAGAAGAAAGTGGAGGTACGATGTAGCCCCCGCGTGTACGCGTGATAAAATAGTATATTGTGTAACCGTGGGGGAATGTTGTTTATTGTGGGGACGGGCGCGACGGCACGAGCGAAGCGAGTGCGTAAGCGCGCCCATGTCGACCTATAAACAAATATGCCCCCACTGTTACACATAGAATTTTTTTTTACAAGTGCTCGTCGTAATGTGCCCTGTACAGCAACGTTTTTGCGCAGAAGAGTGGGATTAGAGAAATAACTCAACGGCTTGAGGTATTGTTTATTTACTGCACACAAAAGCGTTAAGGTGTAGGGCACATTACGTGCACGCGTGAAGAAAAATATATTGTGTCATATGCGATGATTTTGTATTGTTTATTTACCGCACGCAAATGCGTTAAGGTGTAGGGCACATTACGTGCACGCGTGAAGAAAAATATATTGTGTCATATGCGATGATTTTGTAGATTATATTTATGTTTTTTGACTCTTATTTGCCTTATTCTTTCTTTGTTTTTAAATATTAAACTAGCAGTGTCATTGTTTTCTTAAAAATGATATATAATATAAAATTGTTATTGGTAGTACAAATTAGTACAAATTCCTATTGATTTCTGATATAATTTTTCTTTTTCTTTCCTTTATTATAAATTAGTTCTGTCAGCTTAATATTAACCTTGCAGCGCCACGTTTTCTTTTTCAAAACGGCATATAGGATACAAAATTTTTATTGATAGTATAAATTAATACAAAATGTATACTAAAAATTTCAATTTTGATTTAATTCTGCAGGTTTGCTCCTACTAGCTTTATAGAGCTGAAATGCTTAGGCCACTCAAGGTATAGCCCTGTCCAGTTTATAAAACGTTGGCTGCGCCGCACAGTGCTTGGTCCGGATCGTACTGATATGCGCGCATGAGATTAAAAAATTTATCATGATAAATCATAATATTATTATAATATTCCTTCAGAAAACATTCTGAGAGAATTAATAGGTACATTCGAGCCCTTAAATCCGCCCCCCCCTTTCTTTTAAAAAATACATGGAATCACGCGTGTTGTATTTGTGAATGATTTTATGTAATTTCTCAAGCGTATATGAGACCGATTTTTCAATTAATATACTGGTGTGGCGATTGCATCGACACTAGTGCTCAAACGCCGCGAGAGCAGTCGTCAGGATATAAACATAGAGAGATATACATGTAACGTACACAGAAGTATAAGAAACAGGTATATACGAAAGAAATAGCCTTTTAAACCCGTGCGTTTCTTGTAGGAGTTTTTGCCAGGAGTTTTATTATACTGGTAACAAGCAGGGTTGGGTAGTACTAAATTAAAAAGTTAATTAATTTTAACTTAACTTAGTTACGTTTTAGACTCCTAACTTTTTAACTTTATTTAGTTACATTTTACCAGTAACTAATAACTTTTTATTAATTTTTTTAAAGTTAAGTGTCAGATCCAATACGAGCCACACGTAACCAAAGATACGAATTCCGGCCGACTTGCAGCACGCGATCAGCACCTTCGGTGGCATGATCGCATGCTGTACGTATTATATGATAGATACATTCGCATCATCGATTATGAGTTACGCCAGTCTGTTCCGTATTGATGAATGACGCTGTTGATGTCCTGCGAGTAGAGACTCTTTATTGTCCGGAAGCGGACACAAGTTTGCATCACTGGTTCTAACTTACAGGACTTACAGCTTGCAATAGCTTATAGTCATTCGTAGTTTGCTGCTGCATTTATTCGGTTCTAATAATAAGAATTTGAGGTTTTGTGCAAAAACGCAATGAGAGTGTTGACATTATAATAATAGAATATATATATATTGTGACCGTCCTTTTGAGGAACGACACAACTTCGTCACTTCATCCGCTGCCCTTTTTACGCGATAGCTCAAAAGATGGACACAATAATGTAATTAGTAAAAGTGCGGTTCTTCCTTAAATTTTATATGCTACGATATTCGAGCCGTACTAATTTTCGTTGGGCGCCAGGCACGAGAGAGCGTGCCACTCTTCGCACTAAATATTAAGATGGTACGCTCGGACAAAGAAATTACAGAGCAACGGAATTCGCGACGGACAGGCTCAGCTAGCTCAGCCAACGATTGACCGTACTTTTGAGGAACGACACAACTTCGTCACTTCATCCGCTGCCCTTTTTACGCGATAGCTCAAAAGATGGACACAATAATGTAATTAGTAAAAGTGCGGTTCTTCCTTAAATTTTATATGCTACGATATTCGAGCCGTACTAATTTTCGTTGGGCGCCAGGCACGAGAGAGCGTGCCACTCTTCGCACTAAATATTAAGATGGTACGCTCGGACAAAGAAATTACAGAGCAACGGAATTCGCGACGGACAGGCTCAGCTAGCTCAGCCAACGAAATTGGCAGAGGGGGTGGTTCGCGACAAGCGGGGAACAATGTCGGAGAACGAGGTAGAGACAGACAGAAATAATCAGACAGAACTTAGTATGAAGAATAACAAAGAGTTTCCACTTTATTCAAGGCGCGTCGATACATGAGTTGATATAATCTACAGAATTCCGCGGTCGCGCGTCGACGACAAGTTTACTTTATTACAGAAGAACGATATCAAGGTCGTCGTCGACGATACTCAGCAATGTCCGACTCTCGGAACTTCCCGCACACCGACAGCCTAATGCCGAGCGGTGACACGCGGCTCGACTCTAATTCTTTAAACAAACCGGAATCTCAACAAGTAATACGAACGATGTGACTAGGCAGTGACACGGGCGAGCAATAACGATAACTCCGAGCATGTAAATTCCTTAATTCGAGCGAACGGCCTGCGTGCATCGATACTAGCAATGGCGTTAGTTTTGCCGGTACAACATCGGCTGACTCAAACCCGCGAAACTCACACACGCGATTCGCTCGATACGCTCACAAAATATTACGCGATCGGTGGCTTTACAATACAATTAATAACGCTCGCCTCACCAAGATTTTCCTCCACAGCAGCCTACGAGATTCGCGAGAGCCGACAGCGATGCTTGTCCACAAGGAATGTTCTCGATAACTTAGCGTAATTAGGCTCGGCGAGATCCTGCGTCCTTCGTCAGGGCCAGTCACTGCACAAGTGCCGATCGGAAGTT
>NW_017276757.1:28418-31235 GCF_001594065.2 Cyphomyrmex costatus | reverse complement strand
TTTACGGGATACGGCGCTTCGGCGGAGGTCCTGCCTGTTAATCCGTTCCCAGCTGACGTCTCTCTCCGAGGCGTCTGCAATAATCGTGCGATAATTCACAGAAGAATGGCGACATTACAGTAACAAATATGAAATAATACGACCTGCGTGTACCGCTCTTTCCGTGATTCCAGTCAAATTCCTCTGACAGCAATGTCTCCCTCGCAGCAGCCGACGTCTTCTTTCTTCTCGTGATAGGTGAGGCGGTCAAACACAGAGAGACAAAATAGCCACCGGCTTTGATCGTACTTAATAATGAAATCCGAGCTCAGGATCGTCTTAAGGTTAGCTAAAACTTAACTAAATAGCGACACAGAGAAGAAAAAAAAGAAAATAATACAACAATCGCACAAAGAGAATATCAATTAAATAATACAATAATCGCAAAAATGAAATAGAATTAAATAATAATGTCGCACATTCGCTTATGCGCTCACCCGTTGACCCTGAAGGACCCAGGATCTCGCATTATGCTGTTTTTCTGGGTGACTGACAAAATGTCACGTCACAATATATATTTTGTTTGACCGCCTCACCTATCACGAGAAGAAAGAAGGCATCGCCTACTGCGAGGGAGACATTACTGTCGGGGGAATTTGACTGGAATCACGGAAAGAGCGGTACACGCAGGTCGTATTATTTCATATTTGTTACTGTAACGTCGCCATTCTTCTGTAAATTATCGCACGATTATTGCAGACGCCTCGGAGAGAGACGTCAGCTGGGAACGAATTAACAGGCAGGACCTCCGCCGAAGCGCCGTATCCCATAAAGATCACTGGAAGATCCTCGAGCGACCAGAAAGCATTTTCCGCCTTATTTGGAAAAGCGCGCCATAGCGCAAAAGGATCCGCGACACGCGAGGACCCGTGGGATTCGTCGCGGAGTCACGCGGTCGCGGCGAACCAATTAGAGGAGCAGAGGCCGATAAGAGAGGGCCTGACGACCTGCGTGAATCCGCGAGTACTTCCGATCGGCACTTGTGCAGTGACTAGCCCTCACGAAGGACGCAAGATCTCGCCGAGCTCGGTTGAAGTTATCGAGAACATTCTCTGTGGAAGAGCATCGCTGTCGGCTATCGAGGAAGCCGTTGAAGGAAGTGGAGAGGAGAAATCTTGGTGAGGCGAGCGTTATTAATCGTATTGTAAAGCCACCGATCGCGTAATATTTTGTGAGCGTCTCGAGCGAGCCGCGTGTGTGAGTTTCGCGGGTTTGATTCAGCCGATGTCGTACCGGCGGAAGTTAGCGCCATTGCTATTATCTACGCAGGCCGTTCGCTCGAATTAAGGAATTTACGTGCTCAGAGTTATCGTTATTGCTCGCCCGTGTCACTGCCAAGTCATATTGTCGTATTATTTGTTGAGATTTCGGTTGTTTAAGAATTAGAGTCGAGCCGCGTGTTACCGCTCAGAATTAGGCTGTCGGTTTGCGGAAAGTTCGGAGAGCCGGACATTTCTAAGTACCGCCATCGACGACCTTGCTATCGTTCCTTCTGTAATAAAGCAAACTCGTCGTCGATGCGCGACCGCGGCATTCTGTACATTACGTCAACTCATGTATCAACACGAATTGAATAAATAGGAAACTCTTTGTCATTGTTAATATTAATTGCTGTCTGATTATTTCTGTCTGTCTCTACCTCGTTCTCCGACATTGTTCCCCGCTCATCGCGAACCACCCCCTCTGCCAATTTCGTTGGCTGAGCTAGCTGAGCCTATCCGTCGCGAATTCCGTTGCTCTGTAATTTCTTTGTCGGAGCGTAACATCTTAATTTAGTGCGAAGAGTGGCACGCTCTCTCGTGCCTGGCGCCCAACGAAAATTAGTACGGCTCGAATATCGTAGCATATAAAATTTAAGGAAGAACCGCACTTTTGCTAATTACATTATTGTGTCCATCTTTTTGAGCTATCACGTAAATAGAGCAACGGATGAAGTGACGAAGTTGTGCCGTTCCTCAAAAGTACGGTCACAATATATATATATACAAAACCGAGTATATATAGAAACAAAACATATTATTATAAAAAAAATTAATATGATAAAAATTTTGCATATGTTCTAAAATCTAAATTTCTTTTTATTGTCACTTCCGTTATTATTAAGACTGAAACCCTGAAATCATGAAAAAAATGAATTTTTAACTTTTAACTTTTCAATTACATTTTTTTATTAACTTGACTTTTAATTCAATTAATTTCATTATACATTAACTTGTATCTTAACTAAATAAAATTTTCAAGATTGTTAACTTTAACTTAACTTACAAAGTTAAAAAAAAAAAGTAACTTACCCAACCATAACTAACAAGTATATGAGAGTAGAGACAGGAAAATAAGAATTATAATACAGATATATATGTATACAGGGTGTCCCATTTTAATCTATCGGTCGAAATATCTCCTAAAATACGCCAGCTATAAAAAAATGTTTCAAATAAAAATGGAATGGTGTCGAGGGGGACACATTTTAGTCATATTGTTTTTTTTCTAAGTGGAGGCGCTAAAAAGATATGAAGGTCACCTCCACTTTTTTAAATGGAATTATGTAATTTTTTTTAGATAACGTGATTCCTCTAACTATTTTGCATAAAAGTATTAAGGTAGAGATACCAAAAAACCAATAATTTTCGAGATATTTTACACTTTATTTTGGTACATTTTGACACACAATGTTAAATAACTCGTAAACTGTTGACTTTTTGATTATCGTACCTTAATACTTTTGTGAACAGAATAATGAGATAAATCAAATGGTGTAAAGAAAACACATAGTTGCTT
>NW_017276757.1:25749-27298 GCF_001594065.2 Cyphomyrmex costatus | reverse complement strand
TGTAGTACTAAGTTCTCCTTGGATCGCCTTGTGGCTCACGTACTAATTGGTTATGCTTGGTGCAACTTGTAACGATGCTCGAAGGACCAGTGTTGACAAATAAACAACACGTAAAATTGATTGATCTTGCTATATTTGATTAGCTTACAACAAAAATGCAATGTGTGCTGTGATCTTGACTTAAAAACGATTATGAATAAGCGTAAAAGAAAAATCATGCTGCTGCATGCTTGGACGAAAACGAACTAGGAAGAAGAAGACGGAAGTGGCGAACGAACAGATACGGAAGCGAACGAACGCAAACGAACGCAGAAACGAACGCTGATAAGCGAACGCTGAGGAGAAGGGGAACGCAGGTAGCGCTCCTTTCAGAAGGAGGGAGCGTAGCAAAGCGAGCGAAAATACAAAAATGAAAACGTGCATAGCGCGTACAAACCGCCGCCCTTGAAAGATTCGGCTTTCAACAAAATAATGTTATGTTTACGCAATTCAAACGTACAAAATAATAGCATAGATTAATGAAATGAGCTTAATTACTGTCAAAGGGAAGAACGCATAATCGTGTAATTTTTTATGTTTACGCAATTCAAACGTACAAAATAATAGCATAGATTAATGAAATGATACGAGCTTAGTTACTATCAAAGGGAAGAACTCATAATCGTGTAATGGGACGCTTATAAATGCCAGACGATGTGCGAATTGTGACTGTACGGACAATGTCGTCATTACCGGGATGTACTTCGACGATTCTAGCGAGAGGCCAAGAAAGAGGCGAAGCAGAATTCTCTCTTAGAAGGACCATCTGTCCGACATGTAATGGATTTTCCTTAGTTGTCCACTTATTTCGCTGCTGGCAATAATGCAGATATTCCTTTGACCATCTTTGCCAAAAGTGTTGACGTATTTGCTCCACCCGTTGCCAACGAGAGAGCCTAGTAATCGGGATCCTTTCCAATGATGGTTCAAGGTACGATGTCAATGATGCTCCGATTAAGAAGTGACCTGGAGTAAGTGGCGTAAGATCAGCTACGTCAGATGAAACGGGTGTGAGAGGACGCGAATTAAGAATCGTTTCAATTTGGATAACTAGTGTTTCTAGCTCCTCGTATCTTAGATGCGCCTCTCTAGTAACTCGATAGAGATGACGTTTGGCTCCCTTGACGGCAGCTTCCCATAGTCCACCATGATGGGGCGCTCTAGGGGGTATGAAGCGCCATCTGATTCCTTTAGAGGACACGTAGTTAATAATCTGTTGATGGCTTTCTTGATTTTTGAACAATGCGGCTAGCTCGTTTAATTCTCTTTGAGCTCCTTTGAAATTTAAGCCATTATCCGAATGAATGATAGTTTGGCATCCTCGTCTAGAAATAAAAGTTTGAACAATGCGGCTAGCTCGTTTAATTCTCTTTGAGCTCCTTTGAAATTTAAGCCATTATCCGAATGAATGACAGTTGGGCATCCTCGTCTAGAAATAAAACGCTTTAAAACATTAAGAAATGCTTGAGTGAATAAATCAGTTGCTAGTTCAATGTGAACAGCTGTTGAG
>NW_017276757.1:18629-24544 GCF_001594065.2 Cyphomyrmex costatus | reverse complement strand
AGCCAATCTTGAGAAGCCAGAGTTGTTGAATAATGATTTTAGCAATGACAGTCGCAGGTCCAAAAAGTTCGAGGGGATCAAAAACCAAAGCAACTCTTGATAATATTTGTCTTTTGGTAGGCGTAGCCAAAGGTGGCAGACAGGAGATACTAGAAAATTGGAAGTGATCATGGGTACAGTTCCACACAAGACCCAATGTCCTTGTTTCGCATTCCTTGTCGGATGATAATACGAATTCCCTTTCAGGATTGGAAAGTTGATCTTCTTGAAAATCAGGTACATTAAAGAACCATTTGCGTAGCTCGAAACCACCTTCAAGAAGCAATAGCCTTGTCTGAATCTTGATGGAGGAAGCATCTTGTAAATTGTCAGCGCCGGTGACCAAGTCATCAACATAAAAGTCGTTTAAAACTGTCCTGGATCCAACGGGATACTTCTCAGAGTTATCCTCAGCTAATTTCCTAAGCGATCTAATGGCTAGGAAGGCAGCAGATGCTGTACCGTACGTGACGGTCAGAAGCTCGAATGTTTGAATGGGTTGATCCGAAGAGTCACGCCAAAGAATGCGTTGCAGAGAGGTTTGATTCGGATCGATTAAAACTTGTCTGTACATCTTTGCCACATCTGCAGTCATGACATATCTGAACATACGAAATCTTATTAATATTGAAAGCAGATCATCTTGTATAGTGGGGCCTACCAATAATGCATCATTTAACGAAACTCCAGTGGTTGTCTTGCAAGAACCATCAAAAACCATTCTTAGTTTGGTAGAAGTACTCGTTTCTTTGTATACGGCATGATGCGGTAGGTAATATGTTTGGCTGTCATTATTTGTAATGTGAGTGACCTCACGCATATGACCAAGTTGTATGTATTCTTGTATAAATTCTTTGTATTCTGCATGTAATTTAGGAGAGGTAACAAAGCGTTTCTCTAAACATTTGAAGCGGCGAGTGGCTATTTCCCTTGATTCACCGAGTTCAGATAGCTTGTTAGGTATGATCGGTAGCTGGACCACGAAGCGTCCATCGCTGTTGCGTTTGACAGTGTCCTTGAATAGATTCTCGCAAGCTTGAGGCTCTGGAGAAAAAATCGAAGAGGATATCGAATAATCCAATTCCCAGAAACGACTGAGAGCATGATTTAACTCTTCTGTTACAGAACAACTGATGATTGAAGAACTGGAGTTACTAGGAATACTTGATGTCGGACCAGATAAAATCCATCCCAAGAGAGTTTTCTGCAGTGTTGGTTTATTTCTAGAAGGTTTAATTTGACCTGCGCAAATGAGCTTCCAAAATATCTCAGCGCCGATTAGCATGTCAATGTCAGCGGGAACATTAAAATCAGGATCGGCCAATTTTAAATTATTTGGTATAGTTATATTCTGTTTGGAAATGAATTTTTGAGGCAATTGTTGAGTAATTTTTGGCAAAACAACGCATTCTATCCTCTCGCTAAAATTGTTGAACCGCGATTTTATGTGAACGACTGTCGCTTGATTGGCTCGAATGTTAGCATTAGTTACACCTGAAATAGATATCTCTATTTGCCTTTTATTGAGGTACAATTTGTCGGCAAGACTCTGCGTAATGAAATTCATTTGTGATCCGCTGTCTAACAATACACGACACGAATGGATGTGATTATTACAGTCAAATACATGAATAATGGCTGTTGATAATATAATTCCTAGAGATTGATAAGTAGATAAACATTGTGTTGCGACTGGCTTCGCAGAAATTTCTGTATCGGAAGTCACAGCTGTTTTCGCATTAGACGACTCGTTAGCGTCTGTTGTCTTTGACAAATGTAAAAGTGTATTGTGTTGACCTTTACATTTGCGACAAGAGCTTGAAGTGCAATTTTTAGCTTGATGAGAATTAGATCTCAAACAGTTTAGACATAAATGAACCTTCTTTGCAAAGGCGATTCTGCTTTCTACTGGTAATTTGAGAAACGTTTCACAATAGTAAAGCGGATGATTTTCCTTACATTTAGGACAAGATAAATTAGAAGTCGCGAGATTAGAAACCGAAGAATTCTTTAATTTTGCAACGGCCTTTGAAGAATTAACAGATTGATTGATTGAGGATTTGCTAAAAATTGCTTCAAGCGCGCTGCAACGTTTTGAAAGAAAATCAGTCAATGATTTCAATGTAGGAATTTCCTTATCAGGAATGCTTGTTTCCCACGCCTTATTAGTAACCGTGTCAAGTTTCGAAATTATAAGATGAACGATTAAATCATCCCAAGTATCTGTGGGTCTTCTCATGGCTTTAAGAGCGCGTAAATGTTTTAAAACGGTATCTAACAATTCACGTAACTGAACATAATTTTCTTTTGTTACTGGAGCGATTTCGAAAATGGCCTTGATGTGCCTTTGTAATATCCACCGTTTGTTGTCAAATCGTTCCTTGAGAGCGTTCCAGGCATCCTTGTAATTATCAGCGGTGGTCTCAATAGACTTTATTATTTCAGACGCCTTGTCCTTGAGGGAAGATCGCAAATAATGGAATTTCTCTATCTCGGATAAATTTTGATTGGTGTGGATTAATTGTTCAAACATATCTGATATCATGGTAAGAGTACCAGTCCTCGTAGGAACCTGAAAACACTGGAAGCTCGATTTTAGGTAACTTAACATGCGCTTCCCTGCGGGCAGATGTACTAGAGCCTTGCGTATCGAAAGATCCCGAAGAAAGCCTAATGTTACGTTGATCAAAATGTTCAAGTAAGGATTCACAGCGTGAAATCAAGTTGAAGTATGTCGATTCGAAGCTTACTTGGTGTTGCTCATGTTGAGCGTTTAATTGATCTGAATCTTGAGAAGACACTTCTTCATTCTCAAGAACCTCTATTCGCGATTGTACTACGTCGAAAAGATTCCATAATTCCAACAGTCTTTTTTTTGCGTTCAATAATGTCATGTCGCGATCCCAGACTCGCGTCAAAGTTTTCTATGGCAGATTTGTGTCGAGTTAAAGAGGCCTTTTCAGTTGTGCGTTTAGTTTTAGCCTCTGTCAAAGATATCGAATCCATGCTTGGAATCTTACGTTATCGTTAATGAATTGAGAATAATGCCCTTTATTGTGAAAGGAAGCGCATGCGTGTGCATATAAAGATATACGTATATGTGAGAACGTATATGTAACGAAGTTTCGAGAAATGAAAAACCAATATGGCGGTCAAATGTGAAGACGCATGCAATATGGCTATCTTACCTTGAGTAAACGAAACAATCTTACCCAAAAGCTTATGCTTGTGCTTGTGGCTTGTGAGCACGCTCGAATAAGAATTTGAATGAATTTCAGGTTATACCCTCTGTATCGCTGGGACGGATTCCTTGTTATCCTGTATCCGGCTCGAAGGACCAAATGTGCGGGCATGTGCCTCTATGCGCTATGTGTAGCGCTATTTTTTCCTAGAGGGCCTTGTGGCCCACGTAATAAATGGTTATGTTTGCAAATGTATAATACTCGAAGAACCAAATGAATAGGCTTGTGCCTCTTTGCACTATGTGTAGTACTAAGTTCTCCTTGGATCGCCTTGTGGCTCACGTACTAATTGGTTATGCTTGGTGCAACTTGTAACGATGCTCGAAGGACCAGTGTTGACAAATAAACAGCACGTAAAATTGATTGATCTTGCTATATTTGGTTAGTTTACAACAAAAATGCACTGTGTGCTGTGATCTTAACTTAAAAACGATTATGAATAAGCGTAAAAGAAAAATCATGCTGCTGCATGCTTCAACGAAAACGAACTAGGAAAAAGAAACGGTAGTGGCGCACGAACAGATACGGAAACGAACGAACGCAAACGAACGCAGAAACGAACGCTGAGGAGAAGGGGAACGCCCTTTTCAGAAGGAGGGAGCGTAGCAAAGTGAGCGAAAATACAAAAATGAAAACGTGCATAGCGCGTACAAATACTTTGATACAGAAGACAAAAAATAAGTCAACCGAATAATGAAAATTCTATACCTTATGCAAAATATGTATACCGTAAATGTTTAAAATAACAAAAATATTTTTTACATTTGTTGTTAAAAATTTTGAAGTTTAATAAAATTGTAATCATTAATAGATCTTCAATAAAATAAGTACATATACATTTATAGTTCAATAAAATATTTCTATAACCCCTTCATTACATTTAGCTATTAGTTACAACTGTCGTCTCGTATAATAGTAGCACTATGGGAACACATCGACGTTGTAGTAGTAGTAGTAGAGAGAGAATTAATATCATCTCGTAAAATTGTAGCACTATAGGGAACCGACAGCGGTACCAGCGTCGTAGTGGTGGGGATAACGTCAGTAGTATGCTGGTCCACTTGCACTCATCAGTGCTAACGTTAGCAAAGAGTCGATACACCCGGACGAGTTCTACGCATTGTGGCCACAGCTCGTTAAAATATATCTATCACCCCTTCATTACATTTAGCTATTAGTTACAACTATCGTCTCGTACAATAGCAGCACTATGGGAATACATCGACGTTGTAGTAGTAGTAGTAGAGAGAGAGAGAGAGAGAGAAATAATATCATCTCGTAAAATAGTAGCACTATAGGGAACCGATAGCGGTACCAGCGTCGTAGTGGTGGGGATGACGTCGATAGTAGAGGGATTGATAATATTTCGTAAAATAGCATCACTATGGGAAGCCGAGCGGCCCATTGGCGTCGTAGCGGTGGGGATGATGTCAGTAGTAGAGGGGGGGCGATCATTTCGTAACATAGTACCACTATGGGGACCCGCCCGTACCACTTGCACTGGCGCCGTAGTGGAGGGGGTTGGCGCCAGTGACGTCACAGGCGGGTTTCCATAGTGGTACTATACTACTTACGATAATTTTTCAAAATTTTTCTTTTTAAATATTCGTCGTACCAGTTAACAGTCGGGTTCTTATTTTAATTAATTTTTCAGGTCCGGTAGGTCGAAGATGGTGGAGGTGCGAGTGAAAGGTGAGAGAGAATGATAAAAAATTGTAATAACGAGAAAAAGTGAATTACGGCGAAAGAGAGGGTGGTGGTGGTGGGTGGTAGGGGAGGGGAAAGGGCGAGTGGAAGAGGTCCGGTGGGCTGAAGATGGTGGAGGTGCGAGTGAAAGGTGAGAGAGGATGTTAAAAAGTTGTAAAACGAGAAAGAGTGAAATACGGCGAAAGAGAAGGCCCGCGGAGGTGGTTGGTGGGGGGAGGGACAGAGGCGGGTGGAGGAGCTCCGATGGGTGGAAGATGGTCAAGGTGCGAGTGAAAGGTGAAAGAAAATGTTAAAAAGTTGTAATAACGAAAGAATGTGAAATACAGCGAAAGGGAGGGGTGGCGGGAGTGAGTGGTGGGGGGAGGGGGAGGGGCGAGTGCAGAAGGTTCGGTAGGCCAAAGATGGTGGAGGTGCGAGTGAAAGATGAGAGAGGATGTCAAAAAGTAGTAATAACGAAAAAAGTGAAATACGGCGAATGAAAGGTCCGGCGAGGATGGTTGGTGAGGGTAGGGGGAGGGGCGAGTGGAAGAGGTGGATCGAAGATGGTGGAGGTACAAGTGAAAGGTGGGAGAGGATGTTAAAAAGTTGTAATAACGAAAGATAGTGAAATACGGCGAAAGAGTGGGGTGGTGGGGGTGGTGGGTGCTCTCAAAAAACTTCCGATGGATGAAACAAATAGTTGAAGTAAAAGTTATGAAAATAGTTTAGATTAAAAGCAGCCTATCAAGTATAACTATCATAGTTATCATGTATGTTGTTTATCAGTTGGTTCACAAAGTGCTACAAAATGTAACAGTGTTTCGATAATGATTAATTTAAATATTCGCTTTAACCATTGATTGGCAGAGAGAGAATTAAAAATTAAAGAAGAAAAATTCTACATTTCTACATAATTCTGTGTATTCACTTCGTTATAGAGCTTTTAAA
>NW_017276757.1:0-18110 GCF_001594065.2 Cyphomyrmex costatus | reverse complement strand
TTTAATTTTGAAAGGTTCAATTTTTGTAGTTTTCATTTACTTTTCGTGGTACATAACATAGAAAATAACATAATGTATGTTCACTTTGAACTGGCACATTTAGTAATATATCAGTTACTTTTCGTGGTCATATATTATATTAGATAATATCATTTAAAGTATTAAAGGTTTTAATTATTATGTTATATTATTAGATAATTATTTTAATTTAGAAGAGTTCAAATTTTTGGGGATAATTTTCAAAGGTTGAAATTTAATGGATTTTCTATTTTGTGGTTAGGTAATCGTTTTAATTTAGGAAGGATCAAATTGTTGCGGTTAGTTTTCAAAGGTTTAAATTTGTTGGGTTTTTTAATTTTTATTATTATGTCGCGACAAAATTTTAAATCGTCAATAAAAATCATATTTTTTTTAAGACAATTATTTTTTAAGATCTTAATTTCATTAGATGTTGTATCTATGTTCACTAACATACCTTTGGATCTTGTTAATGATAGTATCAACAAAAAATGGTAATTAATAAATAAGAATACAACAATTCCCCTTGATGAATTTATTAAAGCAATTAATTTTATTTTTGACTCTACATATTTTACTTTCAATAACAAAATTTACAAACAAACTTATGGAACACCTATGGGGTCTCCATTGTCTCCGATATTAGCACATATTGTTATGCAAGATTTGGAGGAAATTGCCTTAAACAACTTACAATTAAATAATTCATTTTACTTTCGATATGTTGACGACATTATCATGACTGTTCCTGGAGATTTGGTGAACAAAGTCGTAGAAACTTTTAATAACATTCATAATAGACTTCAATTTACGGTAGAAATTGAAAATAATAGATCTTTGAATTATTTAGATTTAACAATAAAAGTAGATAACAACAAATTAAAAATAGATTGGCATCATAAGGATACGTTTTCTGGTAGATGTTTATCTTATTTATCAAATCATCCTTTATTACAGAAGATTGGTGTCATATATAACATGGTTGATAGAGCATTACTACTATCTAATTATGAATTTCATACTAAGAATATTGAGTTCTGCATTGTAACGTTATTAAATAATAATTATCCTCTGCAATTAATTTTTAGCACAATACAAAGAAGAATTGAATTTATTTGTAAATGTAAATTTATTGGAACACATACTGATAATAGTAACTGTATTGACCTTCCTAATAAAAAACTCTTTGTTGTACCATTCATTCCAAATATCACAAATTACATTACATCTAATTTAAATAAAGAAGTTTTTACAGTAGGACTGAGGAGTATTAATAAACTTAGTAGTATTATTAAAGTGCATAAGGACAATACAGATACTAGACAAAAGAATAATATAGTTTATAAAATTAATTGTAATGATTGCAGTTCGTCTTATGTTGGACAAACTAAAAGAAAGTTGATCACAAGAGTAAAGGAACATGAGCGCAACTTGAGAGGTGATTCATTGAAATATTCTGTAATATCTGAACATTGCATTCAATATAAACATTCATTCGATTGGAATAATGTTCAAATTATGGATGTGGAGTCTCATTACAACAAGAGATTGATTTCAGAAATGCTTTATATTAAAGAACAGAAGAATGGCATTAATGCCCAAAATGACACGAAAAAATTAGACAAAGCATATAATATTTTGTTTTGATACATCTCATAATAATAAATAAGTTTGACATTTCGAATTGCTAAAATCATAATTTCCTTTATTCTTCTGACGACTGTCTTTTACACACAATGTATCTCTGTTGTAATAATATAATAATTTTATTGAAGAAAAAAAGTTGCACATGGGCATCTGAAATTTACGTAAGTTAGATATACCTTCATGTTTAGTTTGGTTTTATTTATCCTCTATTTAAATTCTAATTTTATTAATAATTCCATAGAATCATGATGCGGAAACAGCTTTATTTGACAATTTTCTTTCCTTTATTTTACAATTGACCAACAGAGAACATTTGACATCTGAGTTATAGCTCATAGATTATTTGATTTATTATATGTATTTCGATATCTTTATGTATTTGAGACTGAAGAGGACTGCAGTATGCGTCGAAACGTTTCGTGTTTAATTATGAATTTTTTATAATAAATTTGTCAACTGATAAATTGTTGCTTGTTTATACCGAATATTAACACCTTACTTTTGTTGTTTTTTTATAATATAACAAGCGGTTTAATACTTATGTTTTTTAAGAATTTAACTTTAGACTAAATTTCTTTTATGCTATTAAAAAGTAAAACGGCTTGCCATACTAAAACGTTTATAATAATCTATGTTTCTAATATTGTTAGATTTCCGAAATGGGCGCAAGGGTTTTGGGAACAATCCTTAATAGTTAATGGGACTATGACTTTCACCGATCTCAATGGCTACAATAGTTACACTTTTATCACAGTGGAGTCAAACGAGGAGACTGGCCGACATGTCGTGTATTCAAAAGATCAATGGTGAGCAATCAATTCAGTTGCACTGCAATTACTGTTTATGTTCAGTATACTTTATTGAATATAAGACTAGAAATAAGATTATATTTATATGTTATGTACATTCAGGATCGTATCTGGGTATAAAGTCGCCTGCGTGTACGGTGTAAGCTTGGTACTTGGCGTTTCCCCCTCCCCATATTACGTAAAGTAAAGGAATACAATACAATAATTAATAACGGACTCTTTACAATTCAATAAAAAAAAGATAATTTAAATTTAGCTAATGTGGGATTAGCGTAATAAGAGCGCAAATTTTGTAGAAAAAATTTTAATAAACATATGATATGTAATTACATAGATATTTGGGCGTTTCGGCTATTGCTTTTAGCCATCCTCAAGGAGGATTGCTCTGATTATCCACTGATTCAAATTTAGAGAGAATATTATTACTGAATAAAATCTACTAATCTAAGCTTTGACGTGGAGTTTTTCAAATGAGAAACAAAGACACTACCCAGTATCCGGAAGAAGATTGAAATATATTGAAATAGATTCATTTGGTCAATCCAAATTCTTGATTTTTTAAATCCATTTTATTCAAAGTTTAAATCTATTTTAATCCATGACTTGGAATTGAAACTACGAGATTCTTATTCCTTTTAATCGAAAAAAGATTTTACGCAAAAAATATGACATGCAATCCATTTTAATCCATGACGTGGGATTGAATTTACAGAATTTGTATTCCTTTCAATTGAAAAAAAGTTTTACGAAAAAAATAAGCCATGCAATTCATTTTAATCCATGACATAGGATTGAAATGACGTAATTCTTTTTCTTTTAATCCAATGCAGGTTTGAAGACCTTTAAATCCATTTTTGTCCATAATATAAGGTTGGAAGAAAGTGAGTCTTGTTCTTTTCAATCGAAAGAAGGTTTCGATGAAAAAATAAACCACGTAATCTGTTTTAATCCCTAATATTTTATTAAAATGACGTAATTGCTATTATTTCAGTCCAAAACAGATTCGAGAACCTGGAATCCAGGGATTGGCCAATAATAGCTGTGATCTTATTTTTTTCCATAGAAAAAATTTCGCGGATCATGAATTGTTTTGCGTGAGTGGCCGTGCCTCGCGTTATGATGTTACGAAGGCTGGCCCCACACGTTTTCCCGGCGTGCGTCCTCTTGGGAAGCGTGGTCGAGGAATATGTATTTCTCTACAGTTGATTAGGCTGTCGCCCACAAATGGATTTGCGGCCACTAACTATCGACGGAGCCTGCGGAAGGATCTTCCGAAATGATACAAAGGCACTTATAAATTCACTTGACTTTATTATTGCTCTACGCGCACACTGTTGTTACGAGAATCGTAATCGTAGTAATGGTAAAGGATCGTAAAGGACTCGCGCGAAGAGAGGGAACGAACGGCGGTCGAAGATAGCCGAAAAGTCGTGAGCGCGCCGCGAACGCTAAGAAAGTGCTGGCAGCGGTGACTAGCCACGCTATTGGTCTGAAGAGAATGCAACCGGTAAATATGACAGGCGCTAACTTTCCGAATACCGAACAAATGCCGCCCCCGTTGAAAGAACTTACATTTAAAACGAAATGGAAATAACAAAAGATTGCTACACGACGGTTGGAGACGGCGATTATGCTTATGCTAAGTCTTATAACTAAATTACATACAAAATCAAATTAGTGTGACGGGCAACGAGCCAAATAACAACAATAAAATTTAAATGAACAAAGACAATATATTAAATAAAAGATAAATGATAAAAACACAAACGTTTCGACGCCGATCGGGTCATTCTCAATGTTAACAAAATTTTAAAAAATAATCAACGAAATTATTACAATAAATTCTTTAGAACAAAATTAATACAATAAAAATTCTTTAAAACATTATGCGATATGTCCAGATATTAAAATTTTTTGTAGTCAATCATTGAAGTCGTCAGATAAAAATTGCGTTAGTCCATTATTCAAAAATTCTTTAAGTTAGTCATTGTTGTGATAAAAGTATTACAATAATCGATATTATCTAAAAATTATCGCATTATAAATAAGCAAAAACAAAGATCGTTATTATGTATAATAATTAACAAAAATACCTTGTAAAAAGAAGAAATATCTAGAATTCTCAAAACGGAGCAAATTTGCAACGAAAATTGGCAGACGATGTTTATTGTATAGAATACCGCAGTAAAATGGTAACAAGGAATGAGGACACAAGTTCGGTAAAAATGGAAAGGGAAAAATAATAGCAACTAGGAAGGGGAAAGAGACTGTATTATGTTGGAATAGGATTCTGGTAAAGAATCCGTATCATTCTGTCTATTTAACGAATGTTTCTGTCTTTTAATATGAACCATCTCCGAAATCAATCTTTTACTATAGGAAGGTTCTATATCCAAAATCTTTACTTATCCCAATCAAATTTATGATTATTTTCAATACGATGATTTGAAATAGCAGAGGGAGATTTTACTTTTTTATTGATGTCGGAAACGTGCTCATGTACTCGTGTTTTTAATTGTCTTTTCGTTTGGCCAACATAGCTAGCATCACAATCTTCACATGAAATCCTATAGACTACATTCTGATTATTCAATGGTTTTAATTGATCCTTTCCTTTTTTTATAAATTTATTTAAAGTGTTAGGGATTGTGTAAGCTAGGTTGCAGTGGGCTACACTGACCAACGGTGCAAATTTTTCAGAGACAGAATTGACATAAGGTACTGCAAAAAACTTTCTATTAGTGTTATTTTGAATCGTTTTATTATTGTGAATATGGAATTTTACTCTATTGTGAATCGTCGAAAAGATAAAACGCAAAGGATATCCATTATTTAAAAGAATATTAATAGCGTCAATAAGATTATAAATATGAAAACGTGGATGGCATAAGCGAATTATTTTGTCAACGAATCCATAAATTACGCCTCTTTTGTGACAGATGGGATGTTGTGAATTAAAATTTAGAACGATTGAACAAAGGCAGCAAGTGCCGCCCAAGCACATATTCGGCGATGCCGCATTATCCAATCTATTACTTTCCTATAGCATATCTCGAATATTATTTGTCCTAAAAATATGATCCAAGTGCCAAATAAAAACAAATATCATATATTATGAGCTCAGAAACGTATGTCGTCTTTAAAATTTTGCAAATAAACTTTTTTGGCTATTATTATCGACCATGAAAATTGTTCGATGTTGTGTGAATCGCTGTTTCGATCTCGACTGAGATCTCGAATGACGGAATGGATTAGTGGACTGGAAGGATGAGACCACTGAGCACTCCTCTTTACACTTGTTGTAAGCAAGCTTTATTCACAGTAAACGCAGTGTTATTCGCG
This sequence comes from Cyphomyrmex costatus, assembly GCF_001594065.2. Classification (NCBI taxonomy): domain Eukaryota; kingdom Metazoa; phylum Arthropoda; class Insecta; order Hymenoptera; family Formicidae; genus Cyphomyrmex; species Cyphomyrmex costatus. The sequence goes on along the minus strand of NW_017276757.1, from coordinate 12,294 downwards.
TGGCACGACGAGAGCGACGATTAACTGCTGTTAATACGCCGATACTCATCCACGACGGTAGCCGTGATGAGAAGAACAAAGTAACGAGTCGCGGTAGCGAACACGTAGAAAGAAAGCTGCTGCTTTCGTCGAATAATTGAGAGCACGACTTGACACGGCAAGTACTGATTTGTGTCTGAGGGGAGAATCGCGCTGCGCGATTAGCGCGACGAATCGGCAGGACGACAGCGACATCGGTATCCAAATATGCGGCTAAATTGGAGTAATGATATTCGCAAGACGGCGCGGTGAGTGCGACGAAAGATTCACGGACAGAATCGGTGGATGGCGCAATCGATCCTTTATTCGGCTTGTGTAGCGCGAAACTTATCCTATTCCGGAACAAAAATGAAGGCACAAATTAGAAAAAAGAAATCCCGTTTTCAAACATCTGTATGTCGGTCAATGTTTATCGCGTATAAATTAACAACCCACCATTTTGTAGGAATTTTATAAACTTCAATTTTTATCTAAGATATTTTTTACGTATACCTTGCAGAAATTAAGATATTTACAAAAAAGGTACCGCAAATCGCCTTTTTATGCCAAAAGCTCAAAAAACAAGCATTTTTATAGCAACTGTTTTTCAAAAATTAAATTTTTTAAACTATCGCCGATACAGGGTCGTGTACATATAAATGTAAACCAACAGAAAAATATGGATATTAATTTTTCTATCGTCATTACATATGTTTGTTTATACAAAAAGTTCGATTTTATCATAAAATCTGCACATTACGAAATTGGTAAAACTTTACAATAACTACGTCACCTCAAAAAAAATATTCAGGACATGTTTTCGACGTATTTTTGTCGCTTCGCGTGGAAAGTCAAAACCTATGTAAACACATTCGTGCTCCGTAACGCGACGCGACATTCTCGCCAACGGAATGGAATACGCTTGGTACAAATGCAAGGCTTAAAACGAGGCTTTTTTACATATTGTGAAAGTGTTTCTATATACGCAGATTAACAGGATGGCATTCTCTATGACACATAGTCAGTTTGTACATAATGCTTTTGACGAAAAGTGGTGTATTCAATTTCTGATTCAGAACGAGATATTTCAAAGTAACATTGATTGTCTCAAATGCGGGAATAATATTGCCCTTAATTTTGATAAATTAACATTCCGATGCCATAAGCGAATAACTATTCAACTATATAACAAAAAAAAAGAAAATCTACAAATTGTAACTATTACCAATCTGTGAAGACAGGAACATGGTTTCAATTTTCAAATTTACCGATATCTACAGTATGTCAATTTATCGCCCACTTTTTATGGATACCAGTGCCGAGGTATACTTACGTGTCGGAGGACTTATTACTCTCCTCACGCACTGTTGTAGATTGGAGTAATTTTTGCCGCGAGTTATGTGTGTATTGGAGCGAAAAACATTCTGAGAAAGTAGGCGTACCCAATAAAATCGTTGAAATAGACGAAGCTAAATTTGGCAAACGTAAATATAATCGGGGCCGTTTAGTCACAGGTAAATGGGTATTTGGCGGTTATGAAAGGGAATCTAAGAAGATTTTTATCATGCCTGTTGAAGATCGAACAGCAGATACTCTTTTAACATGCATTCAGCAGTGGGTACTTCCAGGAACAAAAATAATGTCTGATAAGTGGAAGGCCTATGATTGTTTGACGAAAGCCGGGTTTAAGCATTTAACCGTCAATCATTCGATTAATTTCGTTGATCCCGACACAGGAGCGCATACACAAGGTATTGAGCGTACATGGCGAGAGGTGCGCAGTAACATTTCCAAGTATGGTTCCAAAGAATCACATTTGATATCATACTTGGCAGAATATCTCTTCAAACGTGCACATCCACACAGAGAACGCATCTATGAGTTCTTTAAAATAATGAAAGAATTTCAGAAAGATATGGTTGCTGACCACATTTTTGATGAACATGAAGATGGTGGTGCACCAGATTGAATAAAACGGGCTTACCATTTATATTACGCAGAAAATGAATATAGCCTTTTTTGTAGAGAATTTGATGTTCTTTATTTTTTGTTTGAAACATTTTTTTGTCTGATGCGCATTTTTTGAAATAAATGCAAAAAACTGGAAAAAATCGTGTTTTTGAACAGTTTTTTCAAGATTGCGACTTCAATTTGTCCGACCGCCAAATTTTATTATCATATTCGTAATCAGGAGGCAAAAATACGTCGAAAACATGTCCTGAATATTTTTTTTGAGGTGACGTAGTTATTGTAAAGTTTTACCACGAAATTTTCCAAAGGCTGTATCTCGGAAATTATTCATCGGACGAGGTTCAAAAAATCTCATTTTAAAGATAATTTTATAAACTTCCACATAATTTCTATGCATTTTTCACCTCAGACAAATCAGAAGTAAGTTATTTACAAAAATGTACGCAGAAACACGTATAATAAAGATTTTTCAGCTGTATTTCAGTAATTATTAGCCGTATACAAACCATTAAAAAACCAAAATTCAGGGAATTTAATAATCTTTCATTTTGATGATAACTATTTTTGGCGTAGGAGTAGCCGTATATAAGATATTTCCGATACATTAACGAGGAAACATACTCATTTTCAAAATATTCGCAAGTCAAAATGCCTTCAAAAAATGATATCTCCGGAATTAGCGATCGTACGATATTCAATAAAATCCTATTTTGTAGGTAATTAAATACTCTTTCGATCTTGTTATGTGCGTTTTGCACGTAGATGTATCCAAATTTGAGATATCCGCGAAGACAGAACAAATTTACGTAACGCTCGAAAATAAGAGGTCACTTAAAAAAAGTCTATCTCAAAGTACGACCATTAGAGAATTCTGTACAGAATTTTATCATCTTTCTTTTATTATAAACCTACTTTGGCCGTAAAACTGATAGGAAAGAAGATAACCGCGAAAAACCAAAATTTCAACCCTTCTACGCTCGATAAAAGGCTTAGCGTACAAGCGAACGTTGGGAATCTTTCAGACATCATTTCTCTCGCCTAAATGAAGGTATTTACCAATTTATAACTTGGTTGGAATTTTTTTCTTTTAGGCCCTTTTTTGTTCTAAAGTGACTGGACTGATTAGCCTATTCTCATTTACATTAGTTAAGTTTGGATGAGGGAAACTATTCAGTGCGGTGCCAATTAAGAAATGCCCTGGACTTAAATAACCTAGATCGTTAGGATCTTCACTTAACGGCGTGAATTTAGAATAGCTTCTACTTCGCAGAAAATTGTTTGTAACTCTTCGAAAGTCAAGGATGTCTTCCCGATTATTCGAACAAGATGACGCTTAGCGGCTTTGACCGTAGCCTCCCACAAGCCGCCAAAATGAGGCGCATTAGGAGGAATGAATTTCCATGCAATTTCGTGTTCTCGTAAAAAGTTAGCTGTATCGACTTGCGTTTGGTCGTCACGTAAAATATTAAAAAACTCTTTAAGTTGACCATGAGCACCCACGAACGTCGTTCCATTGTCGGAATAAATAAAGACGGTTTTCCTCTGCGAGACACGAATCGCTTTAGCGCGGCTATGAATGCCTCAGCCGTGAGGTCACTAGTTCGAGATGAACGCACTTAAAAAGGAACGATCGGAACTGTCTCTCACCGATTTTGATGCGCTTTGGATATGTTGTAGAGCATCAAAAAATATTCGACCCATATTTTTTTATAGCTGCGTATCTCGAGGTTTAGGGGGTAAAACACCCCCTTGAAGAAAATAGACTTTTTCGTTTTCAGCGAATATCTTCGAAACTATGCCGCGTATGAAAAAATGGTTAATACAAAAGTTTTACAGTATTTTATGCTCTATATAATAGTGTATTTATTTTTTTTAAATCAAATTTTTTAATTAACCCCCACCCTCACCTATCAGGGTTGCAAAATTAAAAAAATTTTTAAGAAAAAAAATTGAAGAGCATCGGATGCCGAATCCATTCATATATAATAATACTATGATTCCACGATTCAATTTTTCAGAAATCAAGATGATACAAGTCGTGTTACAGACGCCACGCACGTTATCATCTCGTTTTCTGAAATATTGATATCGTAGAACCATAACATTACTATATTGTACATGAATGGATTCGGCATCCAATGTTCTTTAATTTTTGTTCTTAAATTTTTTTAATTTTGCGACCTACGCACACATACTGACTACATTCGATGTTTGAATGTTTAGCGTAAAATGAGATTTTTACGTTTAGTAGAATAATCAGCAAAAAACACTTTACGTAACACGATCGAATTATCGTAATTTTTGTTTGATGGGAAAATCTTTTCGTGGACATAAACTTTGTGAATCGATTGGTATAAACTGAATTACGCTGTTGCTATAAGAAAATATTTAATTGCATATTGCACAATTTCTGTAAAAGAACAATATAGAGTAAAATATAAGACACATAACAACAATATAGTGTAATAATATATAGAGTGTACCAAAAGTCTGGCTACACCCAAATATCTCATAAACGGTGCACACGTGCACTCACGCACACAAGAGATGTACCTAAATCCGACTGAGCAACCTCCACACGATACATCTTAAATAATTCTAATACCAGAGATATAACTCAGGAAGTTCTCATCGAAAACGACAAAAGAGTTTATGATATGTGTTTTTAAAACGTCTCAACATAACCTACAAGAATCTGAAATAAAAAGTAGGGAGTTTAATTAATAACCATTTAAAAAAATTAAATTGACTTTGATGTGACCTTGACGCCATTCTAGGTCAAATAACTACTATCGTTAAATGCATCTTTTTGAGCCTTACAACTTTTGTTTGAAACATTTTTTTCTAAAATGCTTCGTTTATGGAATATTTGGGTGTATCCAGACTTTTGGTACACCCTGTATATGAATATAGAAACGGCAATACATAATTTATACATTATAAATAATGTACGTGTTACATTTATGATACGTATTTATTGCAAAGGTGGTGGTCATGAAAGAAGTGTGTAATACAAAGCGACTTTTCACACCATGAACAAGTAATTATAGCAGTTATGCCACAAATATCACAATTTACTTTCGATTTACTTTGGAAACAAAATTCAACTGGTGTTTGAAATTCTGCTGGTCTATTCTGTATATGTGACCTGGTCTATGAAAAGGGTGCTTACGTGCGAAAAAAAGTTTTCGAGAAAACAGCGATTGAAGTTAAACAACTTGTTTCGTCAGTTTCTTGTTAGTTACTATTTTGTTAATTTGTTACTAGGGGGTTTTTGGGGTCGCTGATTACGAATCCGGTGTCACATTTTCAAAATTTAAAATGACGGATCCAATATGGCGGACACATTTTTTAAAAATTTATTGGATTCTTTCGGAACTCGTTACTCGGGGGTTTTTGGGGTCGCTGATTACGAATCCGATGTCAAATTTTCAAAATTAATGAAAACGGGGCTTATGTGTCAAAAAATCATTTTCCACTTTTTTGCCGATTCGGATAGAGTTTGAGACACTTTTTCACATGGTGAAAACCGGAAATTCATAATTTGTTTAAAAGTTTACTAAAAGTGAAAAAAAATAGTACAAATTCGAAAAAAAAATTATTTTTATTTTAAATTTGGAATAAGGAAAATACATTGATTTATAAGATAAAAAACATTATTATATGCCAAAAAAACATATTTTATGCAAAAAAAAACATTCTACGCGAAACAAACGTATGTACGTTTTACAATACTAAGTATTTTTTACATTTTTTTTCGTTGTCTTTCTTGAGACCTTTTTACGTGTTGGTTGTGAGGAACATGGACCTTGGTCGGCGTCCGGTTCAAAAACATCTCTACTAATTTTGCCTTTTGTTTCCTTGATGCTAACTCTTTTTTCGGTGATGGAGTCATGCGTTTCTTCGATGTTAAACCCTTCTTTGATGATGCAGCCACACGTTTCTCCTATATTAAATCCTTCTTTGATGATTCAGCCACACGTTTCTTCGATCCCAATTTCTGTTTTCGTAATGGAGCTACAATATCTGCTTTACGTATGTCTGAAATTAAGCTGCGAATATTCTGATAAATATACCACTGACGCTCCAAAGATAAACCGACAGGCTCTATAATTTCTGGCATTCGGTTGTCTATAGGTTTTAATAGAAGATGAAACGACTCCACGTCCTCACCGTCTTTCTTCGTTTTTAGACAGTCCGTAGAGATTATAAAGTGATGAAATTGTGTTATGCCGACCAGTGTTTTATAGAATGGTTTAAGATAGCTGTCCCATTCATACCAAACAACTTCCTCGGCCGACACAGCTTTATTATAACCAACAGGTGACGATTCCACGACGCACTGTAGTAAATCTTCAAACGTGTCGATGTTACTAACGGCGTACTTAGCCTTGAAAATGCCGAAATGGCGATCTGGTGCGAACTTTGTATGACCCGTAAGGAGGAAATTGAATAAAATCGTTTTGTTAAGTCCTCGAGCCACTCGCCATTGTAGATACGACAGTACAACGTTGTTCTTATTCTGCCCAACACAATTATCGCAGAAAAGAACCAGAGTTTCGATATCTTTATAGGTTTGCAGATGACGGTGCAAGATACCCACAACGCAATTGGGACCTTTTCCTACATCATCTTTCTCGTCAATCAAGTAATTATACTGTAAAAAAAATTATAAATTAGATTCTACAAAAGCAAGAGGTTTGAGTTCGGACGATAATAATAATAATAATAATAATAATAATAAGAATAATAATAATGTAGTTTGAAGTACTAACCTGAACTTTTTCTTTTTCGTCCGTAATTCCAAACACTGCGCACTTTTTCGTTGCTTTGAAGTAAGCCGTATCAGGTTGTTGTGGACTAACAGGGTAATGAACTATTTGGGCGAAATCGAACGACAGAACCTTCGCCGTATCTTCAGTATTTTTACACCAACTTTGGTAGTACGCTCGTTGATTTCTGGCTTTATGAAGATGATCGAGAAATTGATTCTGCTTTTGTTCGCGTTCAACGTCAGGAACGTTTTTGACTTGCGCAATCGATAGCGTGTTTTCTATTGAAGAAGAAGACTCAATTTAATATCAGCGTTGTAACTACCTAATTTTTATACTCGGACTAGCTCGTCGGAAAAATGCGTGTCGTATAAAATAGTATTCGCGTCGGAACGGTGCGGCGGAAAATTATGTGAAGCGTCGGAAATCGGAAAAGAAAAATACTAATGCGAAAATAAGAATTAGACAAGAAACATGGTTTATTAAGACAATTATATGATAAAGAAATTACAATAATAGACGAGAAAATAACATATAGAAATATATAACTAACGGACGCGACTGACAACAATACAGCGAAGAAAATAAACGAGCGCGGGTAACAGAATATATGTATATCTAAACGAGCGCGGACAACAGAAATATATATATATAGATTATCGCTGAAAACGGACGCGGACACTGCAACGAAAACTAAATCTCAACCGGCGCGAGATATGTGCAGGCGATCGCGGGTTTTCTCGGCGGCGAGTTGCAACGCGGCGGAACGCGGGTATACGCCAGCAAGCGTCGTTTCGCGGCGCGATATGTAATTTTGTTTGCTAGGACAAAGGAAACGGAGTTGGTACTTGACGGCCGGGAACGCCCGACAGAGGCAGGGAGCGCCCTACCCCTTTACGAATGTCAAGTACCAAGACGGGATTTTCGGGATGCGGAAAAGAAGGTAAGGAAAGTGGGAGTACTAACTAATTACGGTTGTCCGGCGGCCGGGAACGCCCGGCAGAGGCGGGGTACACCCCACCCCTCAGGTTCGTCGGAACAACACGTGAATCTGGTTGCGTGCTCGAGATGCGTTTCCTGGACGGCTCGTTCGGCGGCCGGGAGCGCCCGGCAGAGGCAGGGTACACCCTACCCCTCAGGTTCGTCGGACGAGCGAGTCGATGGATCGGTATCGTGAGCTAAGGAACTGGTAATCGGATCAGATGTATCAGGAAAGCGGTGAAGACAAAAATGCCTCGCGCGGCTTGATATCGCGATATCTTATACTCGGTCGTCAGTCTCGCTCATAAAGCTCCGGTCGGTCGCGGTATTTTCCGCCGATCGGCTTCTCGTGGGAGAAGATTTCCGATCGGCGGTTCCCGACGACGGTCGGCACCTTTCGGCGAGACTGGCGGTTCTACTGCGGCTGCTGTACCTGCGAATTATCTTTGGATTGCTTTAAAAATATATTCGGGCGCACCGCGCCCTCATCGTCGCTAATGACCACCGGTCATTGCGACGGCAACCGGCTGGATTTTGTGCCGGGTACGATGCCTATTTTTAGGGGGGCATCGTTACAGCGTTTGTTACAACCTTAGAATAAGCAAAAAATTATCTACTTACCACGACAGGTATTGCAGAGATCATCCGCCGGTTTCATTACTGTAATGTAGGGTATGTACTTGGCCTATATGTGTCGAAAACTGCGATTACTCATCTTCACTTCGTTATCATTGAGTGAAGCAATGTATTTTCGATAAATTGAGGATTTTGTCTCGTTCGATGGCAATTTCATGATCCGATAGTCCTTGAATTTTGGAAGCCGTCCCGGCAATGGAAGAGCCACTAGATCGGCTGTATACTCGATAAATTTGACAACTTTTTGGATGTCAGCTGGTTCAAACGTCTTCTGGTTTGTAGATGGTTTATTCGCTAGTCCATGTACTCGTACTGTTGCACCGTGTTCTTTAAAATGCTTTACTAAGTGTTCGAAACGCTTCTGCCCACATGCATGTATAAAAAGGAAAAACGAACGACAAACAGGTACGTTGTAGAAGGTAAATTCGATCTTATTCCTCGTAACTTCCTTTCTCCGTCCATATTTCTTCCGTTTGGCAAGCTGCCAAACCTTATCAAATTCTGCATTACATATCGTTCCGACTTCGATATGACTTAGTATAACTAAATCGAGTTGATTTTTTGATAACTCTAAACAATTGTTCCTCGTACTCTCGATCATTTTTCGTGGAGTAATTGTTTGGCATTTCTTATTCAACAATCTTTTGAGAGAAATGTGGTTACGCGCTCTTCTTCCTCTTCATCGACAGCAGATAAATCCATTGAAACGAAACTTTGTTCCATTTCATCTTTTGAATGAGACAAATGTAGTTCATTATCGTCGCTATTCGAACTAACATCATCGTCGGACCCGTCATTGTCTTCATCGTTTTCAGGAAAATATTCACTGTAGACGGCACTAAACTCCTCATCAACACTCATTTTTCATTATTTTCTGATGCAAAAAACCAACAGAAAAGATTACATAAACGTAATAACGAAAAAGACGGCCGGCACCATAAGAATGATAATATTTGCAAACTCACTTCTTCACTGTTACTCGTTTAGAACGAAATTAGCAACATACGCGATTAACTAACGAGAAATTGACGAAATGAATTGTTTACCTTTCATTGTTTACCTTTCATTATTTACCTTTCATTGTTTACCTTTCATTGTTTATCTTTATCCTTTTGAGCTAAATAAATTTAAATTTACTTAAGGACGTTCACCGGCTAATCGATTTCTATACAAAATGCTTCAAATTTTAACTACATGATATTAATATCATTATCGATATATCCTCCAAAATTCAGAAAATTTAGCGGTACCGAATTCGAGTTATTAATTTTCAAAGTTGCAGCTTTTAACATGTAAGGTATAGCCCAAGCGTGCGCTCAAGTGACATTTCAATTCATAACGACTGTGATATCTATACGATTGTTCTAAAAAAATAGGATATGATGCAGGACGATGCTAGAAATAACATTTAAAAAAACGGGGATCTGCAGCAGTGACGTTGTTGAGTTATCGAAGTTCGAAGTGGTGTATCCGACAGCACTTGAAGTAAGTCGCCGCATGGAAGGAGAGCCATTGCTATGAGACGGGTCTCCGCTTTTCTCAACAGGCTAGTGTGCGTGTATACATACAAGGAATCGAACCCCGTTTGCTTGTGCGTGAGTACACTCAGCAGAAAAAGTATTGGCATGGGAAGCGGAGTGGGGAGAGATATGCGCTATGCACCGAGAAGTGAGCGAGCAGTAACTTTTGGCTACGATTGTAGCCGGTAAACGTCCTTAAATTATTTAATTTCATTTATGTAATGTAAATTTTTTTGGCTTAGAATATTATGTTCTTTTGGCGTAAAATATGTTTTTCTGGCATACAATAATGTTTTTTTTTAAATAATATGTGTAGAAGGGCTACGAGCCAAAAAACAAATAATAAAATATTTTTAATAATTTTGAAAAAACATTTTATATAAGAACAAGAATTAAAAGTAACAACAGAAAAACGCAAACAGAAGTAAGACTAATAATTAAAATATAAACAATTAAAATATAAACAATAAAATAAGGGACTAATGATTAAAATATAAACAATAAAATATATAACAGACGTTTCGACCTCTCTTAGGTCATTTTCAATGTTTAAAACGTGTAAATTATTTTAGAACATTATGCATTACATATAAAATTTTTTAAAAAAGAAAAAGCTGAAATGCGAGATAGTAGCATTTTTTGCGATGTTTTACTTCACAAATTAATGTCGTTGTTGCGAGTATTAACATAATTGTGTAAGAGTTACAAACTTTAATATAAAGATGTCGAGCTTTTAATAAGTCCATGAATAATCCTCTATTTTTCATCATTGTCAGGTAGTTCTTCAACATAGTAAGTCTCATGGATAGTATGTCAATAAGAAAGTCATTTTCATGAACAGAAATGGTGAAATCGTAATGCAGAACTACAATTGTACAATATAAAATAATAGAAGTTATGCTACACAATACAAATCCAGAAACCACATCAATTCACATTCGTTCGAACATATAAATACCTATTTTATATGAAAACGACTTCCAAATCAGCAATCGATGTTGAAATATTTTTAACCGTCAGTATAATGTTAGAGTGAATTAAAACAAATTAAATTAGTTATAGAAAACTTTGAACAACGATATGGAACCGATGTTGTCAACTAGAGACGATATAAACTAATGATGACTTTCAGAAAAACACATCAGAGAAAGAAAATTGTAAAATGAGATAGACTGTTGTAGGAGAGGAAGAAAAGAAGGAGAAGGGGAAATTATGAAGGAGAAAGAGATTGTATTATTTGAGAATAGGTATCTGGCAAATTTATAGTATCATTTTGTCTATTTATGCCATGTTTCTGCTTTTTAATGTGGATCATTTCAGATATTAGTCTTTTATTATAAGAAGTTTCATTATCCAAAATTTTTACTTCATTCCATTTGAAATTGTGACTCAAACTTGTGCGATGGTCGGATATAACAGATGGAGAACCAGTTCTTTTATTAATGTCTGAAATATGTTCATTTATTCTAGTATTTAATTTTCGTTTTGTTTGACCAACGTAGCTTGCATCACAATTGTCACAAGAGATTTTATATACAACATTTTGATTAGATAATAACTCTAGTTGATCTTTGCCTCTCTTTATAAAACTTTTGAGTGTATTAGGTATAGAATAAGCTAGTTTGCAGGTGAATTTGCTTGTAATAGGTAAAAAACTTTCAGAAATAGATTTTACATATGGTACTGAGAAAAACTTATCTTTGGTATTATTGTTATGTAAAAAGTTATTATTTATTGTTTTTTTTATCTTATAAATCGATGTATTTTCCTTATTCCAGATTTAAAAAAAAAAAACAGTTTTTTTCATATTTGTACTCATTTTTCTCTTCACTTTTAGTAAACTTTTAAACAAGTTATGATTTTCCAGATTACACCATGTGAAAGAGCGTCTCAAACTCCGAACCGGCAAAAAAGTGAAAAATGATTTTTTGACACGTAAGCACCCTTTTCATAGACCAGGTCACATATATTCATTTTTAAATCACGCAAATTTAAATAAATTTTGAAATCTAGGAGATGAGAATTGATGGTGTGTCAATGATTGCAATTTTAAGATATTATTTCTAACGTGAAGATCAATTGCAAGATTTAACAGTATAACTATTTAACAGTATAACGGTATCAGAAAAATGTCTAATAAAATTTTTCCATAATCGGAAGCCATATACATCTAATGGCTGTATTTTTCCTGTCGTACCAGCCGGAATTGTTAAAAAAACGATGTTTGTTGCAGATTCAGGTTTAGTTTCCGAAATTATATTTGGACAATGTTCACTGCATGAATCTAATAATAATACAGATTATAGTCCGATATTTGGGAAAAATACTTCTTACAACCAAGTTTTTACATGATTTGATGTTAATTTGCCTGATTTAGAAGCCGTAACAAAAATATT
>NW_017276756.1:0-361 GCF_001594065.2 Cyphomyrmex costatus | reverse complement strand
ATTTCTAGCGGCCAAGATTGTAACGTTTTTAATGATTATTGATCTACTTGTTAATTTAATTTTCGGGATTCCCGATACAAAAGAGAACACTCAGCGGATATTATTGTTTACTAAAAAATTTGTGGTTAAGAGAAAAACTGAAGAGTTCTTGTTTCCGGATGTAAGTTACAAAGCGTATACGAATGTAGTTTAGAGATAACTTCTCTCAATAATGTAGTGAGAATTTCTCAGATAACTGAGAATGATTTGAATGTGCAACTTCGTGAAATTTTAGGACTTGTTAATAGTTTTTTTTTTCCGAATTTAAGTGAAGAATATAACGAGGTATAATGATTCTTAATTGGTAAGAGATATGCTAAGT
>NW_017276755.1:23467-24573 GCF_001594065.2 Cyphomyrmex costatus | reverse complement strand
TGTCATTAGATTTAAGAAAATAATAAGATAAAAAAAACATTAGTTCCCTTCTCTTCTTCTTCAGTAATACCCAACAGTTCCGAACTTTCTAATTTGATTGTAAGTCTAACTGGAACATGTACTTGAAAACCTTATTATGTATGCCAAGGTCTTTTATATAAATATTGATTTCTATTTCATTATCTTTCAGTAATAAAATGTATTACGTCAAAATAGACAATTTGGTATAAGAATTAGTAAAACACAAGTGGTACCTTTAATCTTTAAGAACCCATATAGTACTATTATTCAAATTCCAATAAATTAAAAAGTAAAACCTAAATGGAATTATCTTTATCTTCATACAATGAAACCTAAGTATATGCCTTTGTATTCTTATTAAAAGATCTTCCTATTCGAAACCAAGTGATTTAATTCTTCTTTAAAAAAATTATATCACAATTAATTTTTAAAAACAAAATAAAAAAAGTTTATTTAAATAGAAAAATTTTTTATTTAAAGACACTTCGCGCTGCTAGAGCGTATAAGAAAAACAATGAAAACTATCTAAAAGCTATAATAATTAATACAAATATATATATGTAAGGGTAATGATAACTTAAAAATTATAGTCAAGCGACGCGGTAGCGTCGCGACGCCAAGTGCATAAAATAAAAATATAACCGTTTGACATGATGACATGATACTTGATGCGTGTATATGTTCATGTCGATGTCAAATTCACGACGCTACCACTAGCTTTATCTCGAGTTTTCACATGAAACTTTAGATTAAAATTACTCAGAATTTAAAAGCAGAATCAAAAATCTAAAAACACTTTTATTATATAATGTCATCGGTATCTTTCGATTGCGACCAGTCCGAATAAAATTGGTGCAGCCGATACCGAGATCTAGAGACCGAGTCCCGAAAAGGGTACGTTTCAGTTATGTTCAGACGATGAAGGAAGATATAAGGAGACTCCACTCGGTCTCGCCAGTCTACAAGACATGAACCCATTTTAGGTTTCGAGTTCCGTTTCCGATTCTCGACACTCGCAGCGCTCGTGAATTTAGTAGTGCTGCGCATAATGAGTGCGAGTAAGAGAAATGATCATTTCTCTTACT
>NW_017276755.1:18183-20075 GCF_001594065.2 Cyphomyrmex costatus | reverse complement strand
AAAACTTGGTATCCTAGCATTTTTGAGGTCGCTGATCACGAATCTGGAGTCAGTTTTCAAAAACTAAAAATGGCGGATTCAATATGGCGGATGACATTTTTTAAAATGAATCAAATTCACTTGAAACTTGTTGCTTGGGAGTTTTTGGGGTCGCTGATCACGAATTTGACGTCAGTTTTAAAACATTCAAAATGGCGGCCCCAATATGGCGGACGAAATTTTTAAAAATTAGTCGGATTCACTTGCGACATGTTATTTAGGGGATTGTGAGGTCACTGATTTCGAATCTAACATCAGTATTTAAAAATTCAAAATGTCGGATTGAATATGGCGGACAATATCTTTAAAAATTATTCAAATTCACTTGCAACTTGTTAATTGGGGGTATTTGTTGTCACTCGTGACGAACCGGCTGTCAGTTTTGATAAGTTTAAAATGGCGGTTTTAATTTTTTTAGGCATGATGCCGGGTTCAAAAAATTCTGAAAAAATTCAGGGTGAAAATAAGTTTAAAAATACATGTTTTTGAATTTTTGCTAGGTTGCCAATCATAAACTAACAAAAGGGGGTCACTTATAAATTTTCAGGAATTTTTTAAAAATTATGGTTAGGTTGAAACATTTCGCAAAAAATATTTTCAAATACCTTTTGATATGTATTGTATGCCCAAATTTTTTTAATAAAATTGTATCTGAGGTCTCGTGACAAAAATAAAATATAAAAATACTTCATAAGGCAATATCTCCGAAAAGGGGTGGTGTACGGAATTAAAAATTTCTCCAAATTTTTTTTTCGGGTCAACGAACTTTTTGGTGACATGCTGGTCATAATCCGTTTGGGGGCCGATTGACCCCTTCTTAACCTGCTAGAGCCTTTGTACATCTGTGTACTTTTAAATGCCGAAGGGCTTTTTTCAAAAATTTTAATGACGGAGCTATTATGGCTGATAAAAGTCAACAAGTTCCAAAATTTAAAACTAACTTCGTACAATAAAACTCGAAAGAGTCAGATAATAAATAAAATAAAATAAAGCGGTAAAAACATTTAAATAACTTTAACTGTGTATATACATAGAAATAATTGAAATACAATAAATAAATTAGAAGTACTTAGCCGCTTATGATGTCATAAGAATGTTAAAAACGCAAATTTGTAAAAAACGCAACTAGTTTCGACTCCAAGGATTGAGTCATCTTCAGACGTCCAAACAAAATTCTCTGCTTCCATACATATAGTCAAATCATAAAATCACCAACTCCTCGATTTTCTTTATTTTTGAAAAACATTGATAATAAAAGATGGAAAGATCTTATATTAGAACTTAGAACAATGTATCTGTAATCATAAATTTAAACAAAACAACCGCAGATAACTGTAAGATCTTATATGAAAATTCTTTAACTCACCAAACGAAAAATTATTTACACAAAATCGATTCGTCAGTTAACAGTGTATAATGAGAATAAACAAGAGTAAGACATGCAGTAAAATTTAAAAAATTGAAAAAAAGAGCTATGATAGCGGATACTTATTAAATAGAAAAATGCCTAATCGAGTCTTGTACACAGGATGTTAATGTGTGTTGATACGATTTATTGAAAATATAAAATTTTTCTTACGTTTCGATCCTCGGTTTGGATTCTTATCAGAGAACTTCTAATATAGAATACACATTGTGCTACCTAGAACACTTTATGTTAAAATGTACCACGAAAAGTAAATGATAGATTATTCAAGATGCAAATTCAAAATGAACATACCTACATATAAGTAAAACAGATTACAATAAAAATATTACAGTGTTCTAGAAAATAACTGCAACATACATAAAGTATATTTTCTATGTTGAATATGTACCACGAAAAGTAACTAATAGATCATTCAAGGTGCAAA
>NW_017276755.1:11867-13996 GCF_001594065.2 Cyphomyrmex costatus | reverse complement strand
TAATATATTTATTCATCTTATTGGGACTGTGGAAAGAAACTCTTATGTCGTTTTTGTTAAACCGTTTGAATTTTTCTTTGTGAAAATTCAAACTAGTATGAATTTTGTTTGGATGTCTGAAGATGACTCAATCCTTGGAGTCGAAACTAGTTGCGTTTTTTACAAATTTGCGTTTTTATAACATCATAAGCGGCTAAGTACTTCTAATTTATTTATTGTATTTCAATTATTTCTATGTATATACACAGTTAAAGTTATTTTAATGTTTTAACCGCTTTATTTTATTTTATTTACTATGTGACTCTTATTGTCCTTTCTTTGTTAGATTATTATTTTATATAAAGAGTCCTTTATTTTTCATTTTATTTATTTCAAACTCGTTGACTGTAATAATGCGAATAACTTTCTGTCAAACATGATTTTTTTCAATTTTATATTAAGAAACTATGGATTTCAAGCTGTTAAACATCTTAAATTGTGGATAAAATATCGAAGAAAGATTATCTCTAACTATTTATATGCTAAATTCATAAGGTTTTGTATTAATATAAAAATAATATTATATCGACTCGTTTGAATAAATCTAAGTGTGAGGTATAATGTCATTCGAGTCTTCACAAGATGTTGGTGTGTGATAAATAAATCCTTTATTGTGGAACAATTGTATACGTTTCGATCCTCATTCGGATCCTTATCAATATGTACATCTAAATGATATTAAAGTGCTTCCTGGAACACTGTACATTGTAAATCAACTAAATTATCAATATTTTATTAACAAAGAAATAAAAAGAATATTAAATAATTCCATGTTATAGATTACCAATCAATACTATTATAATTGTGATAATAAACGATGACAGTAAATGACAATTATAATTATAAAAGAATATACAAAAAATGTAAAAATATAATAAACTTACATAATATTTTAGATGTGAAACGATGTAACGTGTTATCATGTAAAGTGGTAAAGCGATAATGTTATTTAATACATAATATAGATAGTGACAGTTAAAAGTTAAAGAGGTTATTGAAAAATATGAAAATCAGTTATTTATAAATAAACAATCATATGCTTTGTCAAGTAAATCTGTATCCGTCTGTAAATTTAAACTATTCTTTTGTCGATTAATATGTAGCACTTCTGATATGAGTCTTTTATTTAAAATAATCTCCTCGTCAAGAATTTTAATATTGTCCCAGTCAAATTCGTGCGAGAATTCTAGTCTATGTTCTGTGATAACCGATTTTTGTTGTGTGTTTCTATTAATATGATTTTTGTATTCTGATATTCTAGTTTTGAGAGTCCTACTTGTTTGTCCGACATATGTTGCATCACATTCACAACAAGAGATCTTATATACTACATTAGAGTGTAACATAGTCTGCAATTTATCTTTCTGTACTTTAATAATACTGTCCAATTTGTTGATACCTTTATAAGCTAATTTAAAAGTTTCACATTTATTAAAATAATTCTTAATTTTATTAGGAAAATTGGATATATATGGAATTGTGAAATAATTTTATTTTGTGTTATTATTGAGATTATGATTAATTGTTCTATTAAATTTATTATGTATGTCAAGTTTCTTATGTATTCTTCTCCTTATAGTGTCAATGATCAATTTAACTGGATATCCATTATGTAATAAAATTTTTATAATTTTGTCTAAGTTTTGTTCATGAAAGGATGAATGAGATAAATGTAGTACTCTATCTGTTAAGCTAATTATAACTCCTATTTTATGACTCTCATGGTGTTGCGAAAAATAATTTAAGTATCTTTCTGATGATGTTGGTTTCTGATACCAATCATATATAATAGAATTATTATTTTTTATTAGAGTTACATCTAGGAAATTGAGTCTGTTTTTACCTTCTTCTAATGTAAACTGGAGTCTAGGATGATAATTATTAAATTTTGTTAAAAGTAAATCAAGCGACGCGGTAGCGTCGCGACGCCAAGTGCATAAAATAAAAATATAACCGTTTGACATGATGACATGATACTTGATGCGTGTATATGTTCATGTCGATGTCAAATTCACGACGCTACCACTAGCTTTATCTCGAGTTTTCACATCTTGAAACTTTAGATTAAAATTACTCAGAATTTAAAAGCA
>NW_017276755.1:7100-9018 GCF_001594065.2 Cyphomyrmex costatus | reverse complement strand
GTAATATGGAAACTATTGACAACTGAATATTTATTTTTAGGTATACTTTGTTTGAGAATGTGATGCAACAAAGTGGCCAAATTATGTAATGAACTACCAGTGGAAGATATGATAATACGTAAAGGATTATCAACTTTGTGTACTTTAGGAACACCATAAGCTCTTGGTAATATAGGATTCGTTGCATTAAGTTTCTTATAAGTGTAATCATTAATGATTTTCTTTGATTTCCATCTTTTCAATATTTCTTTCAACTTGGAGATCAAATTGTTAACCGGATTTTTTGAAATTAAACAATAAGTGTTATTATCTTTGAGTAAATTTTCCATTTTGCTTATATAATCTCGTTTATCCATAGCTACCACAATATTGCCTTTATCTGCATGTGTATAAATAATTTCAGTGTTATTTTTTACAAAGTGTTTAGTGATGTTATACATGTTACAAATCTGTTTTTCTAATTTGGACCTGTTAAATCTAATATTCTTAATATAAGAAATGACATTACTCCTTAATTCAGAAAAATTTAACCTATTATATTTTCTTATATTATTTTCTATATTTTTTATTAAATTAAATGTTATTGTTTTAATATTATTAGTAGGTAAACAGAATTTTTCTCCAAGTTGTAAGAGTGCCTTAATTTCATCCGGTATCGATATATTACTTAAATTAATAATTCAAAAATATGTTCTGTCGAAATAAATAAGTCATTGTTCAATGTACTACTGCGTATTTGACTCAAATACATTAATATTTCGACTAGCAAAATATTTGCTTGACAGCCCGTGACCGCCAATTTAGTTGAGTCAACAATTTCTTTTTCTCAGTGTAATAATATATCATTCGTTTCAAAACCACGAGTCGGTCAGTTTTGCATCTATAGGAATCTGAAAGTGACTTCAATTTCGAGAAAATCGGCCATCTACCGGCTGCTAAAACACTTAAAGTCAATGCAAGAGGAGAAACAAATGTTATCTTTAAAAAACTTAAAATCGGAAACAAAAGAAGGGCGAAAGTTGAGTCATGGAACGCCGCGACTCTCGGCTGGCGATGACGATGCGTGCTGCGGAGGCTCGGAGTACGAGTTCAGACACAAAATGCCTTATAACTCGAGAAGGAGTAATTTCTCCAACTTGGAAGTAAGAAACTTTTTTGTTGGAAAAATTGTCTTCTTTTTTTTCATATTTTTTAAATTAAAATCTAAGATGTCTTTCTTTGAGAAAAATCGAATTTTAATGTTAATTTTGCAAAATATCGAAAAATTAATGTTTTTCTTTAAACATTCATAATATATTATCAAAGTACGTAAAAAATGCTTCAAGAATCACTGGTCGTTTTTTAAAATCGGTGCTGTTCACTAGAAATTATAGAAGTGAGAAGTTTGACATAACGTTCTCAACGCCGAAACTTTGAGCTTCTGTAAGTAGACAACGCGTTGGACAAACACCGTAAAAATTACTGTGAGTTATCATGGTTGATAGAACAATAGATTGTGCAAATTTCAGCCCGATCGGAAAAAGAAATTTTTTTTGGGTGGATCACTTCGCTTGGAATGCCCTACTATTAACGGCTTGAACATAAAGTTTCACAACCGGATATCGAAGAATAAGTTTTTGCGCTACAGGGAACTTACCATCAAGAAAATTTTACTCATTGAACTCAATGACACATACACAGAAACTCATCATTTTAGAATGCGGTAAATGAGTCGATGAGGGAACCCCCCTCCAATGACTTTGACCTTGACATATGTTATCAAGGTCATGATTCTGAGTAACTTTGCCTTAACAACTAGCCGTCGCTCGCCCTTCGTTAAAAAGTTATTAACAATTATAATTTTAAAATAGTAAATGTCTCAATCAGGGGACCTCCCTCCAATGACTTTGACCTTGACATATGTTGTCAAAGTCATGAC
>NW_017276755.1:6639-6955 GCF_001594065.2 Cyphomyrmex costatus | reverse complement strand
CCCCCCCCCCCCCCCGCACAGGGGCACACGACTTCTACGATTGTACTGTTGCTGTGATTGTACTGTCGGGGCAGATCTCTGTGACAGTGTGGGTGTGTGTGTAAAATATCAAGTAATAGACTCATAATCGTTATATAACGAATCGAACATCGTAAGTTAGATTAATAAATTCATGCAAATGCATTTTTAACGTTCGTAAAGTGTCTTACTTGCGTCGAGGTAATCTGACTGACTAATTGAAACATATCGATCGAAACTATTCACAACGACTGAAAAACTCAAAACAAAGATATATCAATATAACATTTTCGGAAGT
>NW_017276755.1:0-6521 GCF_001594065.2 Cyphomyrmex costatus | reverse complement strand
GGGGGGGGGGGGTGAAAGTTACTTCGCGTGGAAAGTTCAACGTTTCTGAACAAGAAAAGGTGTAGATTAGTACTTTATATCATACATGTATAGTAGAAATAATACGTTTATTTTAAAAGTATGATTGTTAATAACTTTTTAACGAAGGACGAGCGACGACTAAAACCTGTTGGAGGTTACTCAGGGTCATGACCTTGACAACATATGTCAAGGTCAAAGTCATTGGAGGGGGTTCCCCTTATCGACACATTTACCAAGAATGCTGTTATTCCACGTAGTGAACACTCTTTCAAGCTGCCTTCCGACTATAATCTGTGATGAATTTTTAACCACACAGGAAACAAAATGCAAACTATTTTTTGTTAAAGAGAAAAACAGGATTGAATCTAATATTACTTGATTGTCACACAAAAAGTCAGAACAGTCGATTAAGAATATCGAACCGATCCAATACCTGCATCACAATTCTCTTAATTCTCTTAACGCTCCATCTATTAATGTGTCCATTTCTCCTAATACATTTTCTTGTTATAATTCTTCTTCTTTGACCTCAATTAGGAAAAAATGGTTTGTTAATCTATCTTCCGTCGTTATTCCTCATAACATACAATGTTTTTTGCAATTAGGTGATGGATTTGCTTTGCCTTTCAAAAACAAAAATAAAATCATTTTTGAATGCATTAAGAGTGTTGAGAGCAGAGCCATGTTTATGCCTATTGACAGAAGAATCAATATGACCAACCATATAATACCCATTTTAAATAATTTAATCTCATCCTCTATTTTCACTTCATCGACTGACAAACAATTAGCAAAACTAGAATCCGATACTGTTAATTTCATTAAAACACAACCTAACATTATTTTTACAAACGCAGATAAAGGCAATGTCATAGTGGCCTTGGACAGGGAGTACTATGTCTCTAAAATGAATACGATGTTGAGTGATACTGATACGTATATAATTATTAATAAAAATCCCACTAAAAAACTCACGTCAGCTTTAAGGAACATGCTCACTGGGTGGAAATCAAAGAGTTTCATCGATAATTTATAATATAAAACATTGTATTGTAGTGATGGGTCGCTTCCGAAAGCATATGGGTTGCCGAAGATTCACAAGCCTAATTGCCCTCTAAGAATCATTGTCTCATCGATAGGAAGTCCATTGCACTCTCTAGCTGCCTTTTTACACAACATTTTATATAGCACGATTCCTACGACAGATACATAAAAAACATAAAAGTAAAAGAAAATTATAAACTTATCTCTTTGGATGTCACTTCACTTTTTACGAATATACCTTTAGACATAGCCATAGATTGTATTAATGAAAAGTGGAACTTTATATCTAGAGATTGTCCTCTACCAAAAAATGAGTTTCTGGAGGCGGTTAGGTTTATTTTAGACTCTACTTATTTTATATTTGATAATAAGATTTACAAACAAAGCTTTGGCACGCCCATGGGCTCTCCCTTGTCACCCATCATTGCTGATCTGGTGATGAGCGGATTAGAATCTATGTCACTGGCATGCTGTAATATTGACACCCTCTTTTATTTTAGATATGTGGACGATATATGTATGTACTATGGTTGACTCTGAAAAAATTGACACATTACTTCTGGTTTTTAATACATTCCATCCTCGCCTCTAATTTATTTGTGAAGTTGGAGGAGAAAAACTTGAATTTTTAGACACTACAATAACGACAATCAACAATAGTTTTAGATTTGATTGGTATCGTAAGCCTACATTCTCTGATAGATTTTTGAACTTTCTCTGTAACCATCTAATCTCACAAAAGAGAGGCGTAATTTATTCGTTGGTCGACAGAGCCCTTTTACTTTCAGACGCGACATTCCATATAAAAAACTCTCTCTCTTAACACTTATTACTGATATTTTATTAGACAATGACTACCCACTTTCTTTTATTTTTGACACAATCAACCAACGAATAAAACACCTACAAAGAAATAGACAAACAATCCATGAGTGTGAGGATAATAAGTTGGAGGATAAGAGAAGTGGCTTACGGTACCTTATATACCTTTACACACAGAAAAATTCAAACGGTTTAACAAAAACGACATAAGAGTTTCTTTCCACAGTCCTAATAAGATAAATAAATATATTAAAGTACAGAAAGATGTTCTACCACACACATCAAAAAACAATGTAGTTTACAGAATTCAGTGCAATGACTGTGATGCATCTTATGTCGGACAGACTGGGAGACAACTAAAGACCAGAATTAATGAACATCGTAACCATATCAGGCATAACACTTCCACTCGTTCTGTCATTACGGATCATAGACTTCAGTTTAATCATGATTTTTAATGGGAAGATGTGAGAATCCTAGATGAAGAACCTAACTATAGAAAGCGTATAATTTCAGAGATGTTAAACATTAATAAACAAAAACATAGTCTCAATCTACAAACGGACACCGAAGGTCTTCACGATTCTTATTTCCCATTGTAAATAAAGTTTGATCGTTCGATACCGACTTTTGTTATTTTGCTTAGTATAGTTTCATCAGTCACAGTAGCTGCACAATAGAATTTTAATATTCAGTCTTTAAATATAATAAGTATCCGCTATCATGGCTTTTTTTTCAATTTTTTAAATTTTACTGCATTTCTTACTCTTGTTTGTTCTCATTATACACTGTTAACTGACGAATCGATTTTGTGTAAATAATTTTTCGTTTGGTGAGTTAAAGAATTTTCATATAAGATCTTACTGTTATCTACGGTTGTTTTGTTTAAATTTATGATTACAGATACATTGTTCTAATATAAGATCTTTCCATCTTTTATTATCAATGTTTTTCAATAATAAAGAAAATCGAGGAGTTGGTGATTTTATGATTTGACTGTATGTATGGAAGGAGAGAATTTTGTTTGGACGTCTGAAGATGACTCAATCCTTGGAGTCGAAACTAGTTGCGTTTTTTACAAATTTGCGTTTTTATCATTCTTATAACATCATAAGCGGCTAAGTACTTCTAATTTATTTATTATATTTCAATTATTTCTATGTATATACACAGTTAAAGTTATTTAAATGTTTTAACCGCTTTATTTTATTTTATTTACTATCTGACTCTTATTGTCCTTTCTTTGTTAGATTATTATTATAATATTATGTTAATATATACCTGTCGTCAAAGAATTCTTAGTAATCGGTATGTCAATATTAAGATTCTCTGATGGTGATTCTTTCAATGGTGAATCTTTGTCACCTATCTCTTCTTCTTTAGACACATTTGGTTCTAGGTTCTCTTCTATTACAGAAAAAGAAGTATTAACTTTAACTAAATCAGTTTCTTATAAATTATACACGTTTAGAGCAATAACAAACTTACTATTTAAGATTTCATCGTTAATATTTTTTTCGCTATTACGAAAACTCTCTTCTTTATTACTTTCTGTATTTATTGTCTCATCGTCAAATATAATAGGTATTTCATTTAGATTATAATCATTAAATGAATCATTTATCATTTCTTTTCTCGTTCTACAAATATAAAACGTTTTTTGTATATTATATATTGACTATTATAGTATGAACATTATATATTATTTATATTATAATAGAATACAATAGAGGAGAGTCGGTAGTGGCGGGACACGCTTCGTTTTTTTTATTGTAACACTCATATTTTCAAGAATGTCAAGTCTGTATCGATACCGGCGGACAGGTGGGACTTCCTACTGCAAATTTACTTCATATAGTTATAGCATAGGTCTTCAAAGAAGAAAGCTATCGTGATTTACGATAGTGTCCCGCGACGGCCGACATAAAAAAACGTCGTGTTATAGCCCGAATGGCTATCACTTATTTCATTAATTATTTCATTTCAACCGGCATAGCAACCGGCACCGGAAATGCAAGTCTGCACATTCTTTAAACCGCGCGCGACAAAGCGTCGATCTAAGATCATAGCGCGCGAAATACCCAACTCGGCATGGCAATCGACAGTGGAAGTACAAGATTGCACATTCTTTAATCACGCAATCGCGCCTCTAGCGCGACGAATATTACCATATATGGTCCGATCGAAGACCAAAAGCGACATCATCAAACTCAATATAAGCGACCGCCTAATTGCCGAGCGCAGAGTCTTGTTTTGAAATCTAAAGGTAACGATATGTTACGCGCGTCGCGAGAACCGAGTCAAGTAATATCCGTGATAACGTCGCCGACCGGTTTACTCATAAGTCACGAGCGATAACTTTAAAGTATATTCATTTAACTAAACAACTGTATTAATTAAATAAAAGTTACAATTACTAAAAAGAATTGTAATCTTTAGTAATAAATAATTATATGAATAAAGGGGTACATTTGTAAGCAGCTATCAAATTGTTAAATAAAAAGAGTTATTTTAAATAGAGTGGTGAATAGGTGTGGTGAAGTGAGTGTTTGTTTGACGACCTTTTTACTATCCTCGTCTTTCCTCGTGGGTTCCAACCCTTTGAGCGGATCGAATCCCAAAATAATATCTTGTTGCACCGAGAGGTACAACAGTCGGTAGTGGCGGGACACTATCTTAAATCACAGTTTTCACCATCTAAATGTTACAAAAAGAAAGGAAACAAAGAGGAAACAAATAATTTATGCCTTTAATTCATATATTGTTTCATTAATGAATAAAAATACAGTAAAATGTTTTTCTGAGACATTAATCCAAGTCACAGTTGCTGCAAACGAAGAAGCTGTTCTTCATGTCAGCGCATTTTAGGTGAACTTCGCGTTTACATTCTATACACTCGACTGAATTATTAGCCGTTAATCGTTTTGGCATTTTTCCAAGGCAAATAATGCAAAAATCGCTATCCTCTTCAGATGAAGAACCTTCATTGGCTGCAGATGACTTCGTTGTATTTGCTCGTTTGGCTGGAGGTGCTTTAGATTTCGTGACTCGCTTGGCTCGAGACGCTTTTGCTTTTTGGACTTTCTCTTTGTATCTATTGCAGAAATCCCTATCCTCTTCTGATGAAAATACTTCATCGGCTGGAGGTGATTTCATGGCGCTGGTTTGAGGTGATTTTGATTTCATGGCTCGCTTGGCTCGAGATTGTTTTACTTTTGCGTCTTTTTCCGCGTTAAAGTTCTCTCAGTGTAGACACTCTGAATACAGTGTCTCGCCACTGCCGATACACAGTGTCCCGCCACTGCCGATACACAGTGTCCCGCCACTCCCGAAACAGTACATCGCGGTAATGACGACGTACAATCGTGTCCATCGCACAATCATGCATAGTGTTCTGAGAATTTCGAAGATAACTTAAACACTAATAAATCAAAGCACTTACCGTTCACAGAATTTCGGAAATTTGTATTATTTAATCACTTTTACGTCAAGGGAATAATCCTTTTAAAGTTTCTTCAAACTACTATTGTCAGTGTAGTAATCAATCGTACTTCAAAAATGTATGAATCGTATAGAAAAGGTTAAGTACAATAAAACTTTACTTTTACACCATAGGAGGCAGCACTGTCAACTCAGCTGTTTGAAATATAGCAGTGTCTCGCCATACCCGCCGTCCCGCCACTGCCGTCAACGCCCTACATAAAATATAAAATTGTCATCAAAATATAATACAGTTAAATTTAATTTATTAAAGATATCATATATACCTTCAATTTCTTTGCTATCAAAATTAGACGAATAAATTGTTGGTGCAGTTTTCATTAAGTCTGGAGCGATTACTGATATATCAGGATCAATTTCAACTGATGTAATGGATGGTCCTCCACCTGTTGCCATCCGGGCTTGCTTTTCCTTGGTTAATGCATCTCTTTGATTCTGTTTTAAATTTGTCCATAACTTTTTTAGTTGCTGAACACTCCT
This sequence comes from Cyphomyrmex costatus, assembly GCF_001594065.2. NCBI lineage: Eukaryota > Metazoa > Arthropoda > Insecta > Hymenoptera > Formicidae > Cyphomyrmex > Cyphomyrmex costatus. The sequence goes on along the minus strand of NW_017276755.1, from coordinate 653 downwards.
CGACAATAATTATTGATTATTTAAGATTTAAGGAACTAGTTTAAAAATAATAATTAATAAAAAATGATACAGAATAAGCCTTCTCCGTAATTTTCTTACTTCTTGAATAATTAATTGAGATGCATTATATTCTTTGGTTATGTCTGACCAAGCTTCGTCTTTACTTTTTAATGCAGAAATTTTTTTTTTTAACTCTATTTCATGTTTATATCTTTTTAATATATCTAAAAATAATTTTCTTTCAATTGTTGTAAAATGCTTTGCTTTATTTTTGTTTTTATCCATCTTAATGGGTAGCTTCTATAACTTGATTTCTACGAAACGATGAACAAGGTTAGGAATCAAATCTATAGACTATATTATATATATTTCTAGTACATCTCTCATTGGCTAATACGAAAAAAATTTTACGAGTTTACCCGAAGTTAAAAATGAGATTACCTCAAGTTTTGCCTTTATCAAGATCAACTTACTTTAAATGAGACTATACTTAATACCAATTCCTTCAAAAAGGTTATGTTATTTCTGAACTATGAATACATTCTATCTTAAGGAGTCCTTATACAGATAAGATGGATTTCATTAAGGAGCTTAATATACCTCCCAGGTTAAAAACTAATTGAGCTATACTAGTTGTTAGAAATATATATAAA
>NW_017276754.1:0-915 GCF_001594065.2 Cyphomyrmex costatus | reverse complement strand
GATATCCTTATTTACTTAAATTTAATGACATGTATCATTTGTATAAAAGTTTTGATATCAATACTCGGCGCCAAGTTAAATTCTACCTTATTACTTACTTAATTTTAATGACATTTATCATTTGTACACAAGATTTGATATCAACAGTCGGCGCCAAGTTAAATTCTACCAAATTAAAAAGTAAAACACAAGTGGTACCTTTAATCTTTAAGTGAACCCATATAGTATTATTGTACTATTGTACTATTGGACTATATGTTTCATACAATTAAACCTAAGTATATGCCTTTGTATTCTTATTAAAAGATCTTCCTATTCGAAACCAAGTGACTTAAATTCTTCTTTAAAAAAATTATATCACAATTAATCTAAAAACAAAATGAAACAAATTTATTTAAATAGAAAAATTTTTTATGTAAAAACACTTCGCGCTGTTTTTGAACACTATATTTGATTCAAGAGTTTGGAGTACATGTGTGTGTTAACCAGTTTTCAATCACGTGTATCTTCATAAGTATACATTTACAAATTATTATTATAATTAATAACTAATATTGTGAAGATACATTATTACCATGAAAAATGACTCATATACTATTGAAGCTGCCAGTTCAAAGTAAACATACATAAAGTATATATTCTTTTGTTGCATATATACGAAATAATAATGATTTAACATTATTATTATAAACATCTAGTGTGCATGTGTTGTTAAATCATTATTACGTATATATGCAACAAAAGGATATACATTTTATGGATGTTCACTTTAAACTAGCACCTTCAATGATATATCAGTTTGTTTTCTAACGTTGAAAGTGTCGGTTGCATTGCATTACCTACAGAATTTATTGTACTTTCATTATTGTAATGTACTACTGCGCTTGTCAACTATTTTGATACCACTCTTATTTA
>NW_017276753.1:0-1001 GCF_001594065.2 Cyphomyrmex costatus | reverse complement strand
AAAATAGTCAGCCCACGATGAACGCCTCTGACATTTGTCTATAACCAGCCAAAGTACAATTGTACTTTGTTTATATTATTATTTAACATAAATATCTTGTTTGTACTCGTGTATATATATATATAGAGTCCTATTTTATTACATTTTTTAAATTTTATTGATACCTTGGCGAAAATTTTTCTCAGAATTTTTCAGAAAATTTGTCAGAATTATCACATAAATTTTATAACTTTTTTATAAAATTTCTCAGAATTTTTATATAAATTTTATAAAAATAATAGGTTATAAGGTTTTGTATGTTTGTGAGTATAAAACAATATATATACATAAAAAGGACAAAGAGAGCCAGTAACGTAATAAATAAACTATGTTTAAATACTTTTAATGCATTTGGAGTGGCAAAGAAAATTATAAGATTTAAAGTCAAGAAATATAGTATAAAATTATAAATGTTTTGATTCCGATCGGGTCATTTTCAATGTTACAGGTACTGAATACATGTTTATTATAAAAGCCTAATTATTATAAATACATATTCGCCAGTTAAATTTTAAGCTTTAATATAAATTTTGAAAAATTTTCATTTTTTATTCTGAGTGTTATGAAGTCTGGTTAATAAAATATAATCTTGTCACAATATATATTTATAATAATTAGATTTTTATAATAATTATGTATTCAGTGATTGTAACATTGAGAATGACCCGATTTATTCTATTCTGAAATTTGCTTTTGCTTTCTAAAAAAATGTTACATTTTATTTATGCAACAGAATTGTAATGCGTATAATATCATATTGTAGAAACTGTGATATGAAGGATGATTGCTACAGAATATATACCAGGATGGTTGCATTACAAGAGATGGTTAATAAATCGAAGGCTCATGAACTTTTGTGATGGTAACCATGAGAACACAAGTAATGTAGTAATTTAATGTAGGTTAGTCTTAAATAATGTAAATTGCGTTGATTTGATGATCACATTATTCTGATTACTTGG
>NW_017276752.1:8068-11190 GCF_001594065.2 Cyphomyrmex costatus | reverse complement strand
CATAAAATAAAGTTTCCTCCTGCATAAAACAAATATAAAGCTTCCTCTAATCTCCTGAATATCTTACCACAAACTGCTGCGGTCACACGCTCTTCGAAAATAAATAAATTTGAGCAGACCGTAGTGGGGCAACAGATGCTCGGCGGGTTGTCCTGGCTTAGAAAAAATATGATATAAGAGAGGTAGAATACACGACTCATTCGTGTAGCGCAGTGACTTAAATCTATTACGAAAATATATGTAAGATAACGAAGATAATATGATTGAAAAATATATCGAATATATAATAATACATTCCGCTGGGATGTAACAGAAGTTATTGTTAAGAAGTAATTACCTAGCGTAAATTAAAAGATAAATATATACCGGAGGGATATAACAGTTAATGAATATTCGAAGCGCGCGGATGACGTCTCTACAGTGAGCGCGTTCCGTAAATATTTATGTTAACTAGCGCGGACCGGCAAGAGGTAAGCGCGGTGGAATACATAAGCCTTAGACGCGACGTGACAAAGAAATGCACAGACTATCGCGTGATTCACTGTTCGGTCGATAGAATTTATTACATGTATGTACTTATTAAAATTATTTAAGACTAACCTTTTAGTTGATTATCGATGTACCTTCTTAGGGCTTTTATGGAATTACTGCCTTGGTCCTGTTGTCTCAGATCTCGGTGTTGGCTGGCTGTCAACGTTCGTGAAGATGCAGCGTCTCGTTGATTTATTATAACACTGAATTTATTCAGGATATGGATATAGAGTAGGATATCTTTTAAAATAATTAAAATAATTAAGTATCAATAAAATTATAAATATATTTTATAAGTAATAATACAGATATGGAATACAAAATCTAGTAATAGTAATATTGATTTAACGATTATAAATCGTAAATTCTTTGGATAATTGTAGTAAGATTATTAATTCAATAATTGTAATCTATGAATACGCTATGATTTAAGATATAAAGTAAGAATACTGTGCGTATTAATGAGTAGAGTGATTAATTAGAATTAATATTTCAGAGGTCGTAAGATTTAGTAGGATCTAGGATTTAATAAGAGAATGTGACGCCTCGCTAAGAAACGGAGTTAACTTGGAGTACAGTGGAGACTGGGATCTAACCAGAGTCAAGAGAACCGTATGGTTTAAGAATCAAAGTGTAACTGAGGTATGGAGCGGTGTGCTACTACGTATATAGGGATTGGCATAGGCGTTGTGGAGTAGGGATGACTAGAGAGAGAGGGGATGGCTGCGCGAAGATCCGCACAAAGAGAAGAGCGCGATAACTCGCATAGTAGGGTAAAGCTCAGCGCTACGAAGATCGGCACAAAGAGGAGAGGCCGATAAGAAGAACAGCACAAAGAGAAGAGCGCGATAACTCTCGTAAATGATTTTTAATTAATTAGATTGTTAATTATTGAGCTGTTAGTAGCAGAATAAATTGTAGTGGTGAAAATAAAGAGTAATACAAGATCAGAACATAGGATATAACATTATTAACTACCTTACTTTTTACGATTCGCGTAATATATATATATAAAGTGTTATATCCCTCCGGAATATATTTTCGCTATTTTATATGCATATTCGATAATTATATTTTACATCTTAATATTTTTGTAGTACGTAGAATAATCAACTAAAGCTCAGAAAATACTATCAATAATTCAGTAAAATAAGTTGTCATAAAAGTAAAATTCCAAAGAGTCTAATTTTAATTTTGCGATAATTTTCGTTAGTCTTTAAATGTTCCTAGAAGTCGGGCGAAAACACCTTTAAATTTAGAATAATAATAATTATTCAAACCAAGATAAAATTAAATTTTTCTTACTAAAATATTTTTATAATTAACTTAAAATCAATTAAATAACTTGGCATTAATTCGCCACACTTCTAGACTAAGTATCCTCAAGCATGTTACCAGCGCTATATGCGTATCTTTAAACTATAACTATTAATTTCGCTTTATATATATGTATATATTACGCGACTCGTAAAAAGTAAGGTAGTTAATAATCCTATGTTCTGATCTTGTATTACTCTTTATTTTCACCACTACAATTTATTCTGCTACTAACAGCTCACTAATTAACAATCTAATTAATTAAAAATCATTTACGAGAGTTATCGCGCTCTTCTCTTTGTGCTGTTCTTCTTATCGGCCTCTCCTCTTTGTGCCGATCTTCGTAGCGCTGAGCTTTACCCTACTATGCGAGTTATCGCGCTCTTTTCTCTTTGTGCGGATCTTCGCGCAGCCAATTCCCTCTCTCTCTAGTCATCCCTACTCCAGCAACTCCTATGCTAACCCTATATACGTAGTACCACACCGCTCCATACCTCAGTTACACTTCGATTCTTAAACCATACGGTTCTCTTGACTCTGGTTAGATCCCAGTCTCCACTATATTCCAAGTTAACTCCGCTTCTTAGCGAGGCGTCACATTCTCTTAAATCCTAAATCCTACTAAATCTTACGACCACTGAAATATTAATCATTCTACTTATTAATACGCACAGTACTCTTACTTTATATTTTTAAAGCATAGCGTATTCATAGATTACAATTATTGAATTAATAACCGTACTACTTATCCAAAGAATTTACGATTTATAATCGTTAAATTAATATTACTATTACTAGATTTTGTATTCCATATCTGTATTATTAGTTATAAAATATATTTATAATTTTATTGATACTTAATTATTTTAATTATTTTAAAAGATATCCTACTCTATATCCATATCCTGAATAAATTCAGTGTTATAATAAATCACCGAGACGCTGCATCTTCACGAACGTTGACAGCCAGCCAACACCGAGATCTGAGACAACAGGACGAAGGCAGTAATTCCATAGAAGCGCTAAGAAGGTACATCGAAAATACTCAACTAAAAGGTTAGCCTTTAAATAATATTAACCCAAAAAATTTAAACCTTTGAAATTAACCCCAAAAATTTGAATCTTTTTAAACATGAATATACATTATGTTATTTTCTATGTTATGTACCACGAAAAGTAAATGAAAACTACAAAAATTGAACCTATCAAAATTAAAACGATTATCTAACCACAAAATAAAAAACCCAATGAATATCATCCTTTGAAAATTGACC
>NW_017276752.1:0-2840 GCF_001594065.2 Cyphomyrmex costatus | reverse complement strand
CTAATGTAATATTCTTGTACACGAGTAGATTTATCGAGGTAACATAAAATGCAAATTTTGCAATTATTTATCCTATGCTGATAGAACCAAGTAGTGCAACAACGGGCACTGTCTAACCAGGTTTGACTTGGTAAATTTGAAATTTGATTTGAATTATTATGAGTGTGATGTCCGGATTGCGGACTCATGCAAGTGAGTTTATATGTCAATTTCCGAAATTGATAAAATAGTAGTTAACGGACTGTCGTACGGATTATCGTCTGAATGGATTAAATATTGAATAAAATCGCGTAACACTGCTGGACAGTGATCACAAGCTTGTATTTGATAATTTTGCTCGTAGCCAGTTAGACAAGAATAGCAATGGTCTAAATCGTAATTAATACCGATTGTAATGTAGTGGCGAATTACTCCTTTAAAATTTCGTCTTTCACTGGGCGACTTTCTTACATAACATGAATAGCAAAGTATTAAATTTGATACTTGTCAAAATTTAATTAATAATGATCAAATCTATAATTCTTTAATTACTAATCATGCATTTATTATAATTTTTTTTATAGTTATACCCTTTATAATTGGAGGATTCGGAAATTTTCTTGTTCCTCTAATATTAGGTTCTCCAGATATAGCTTTCCCCCGAATAAATAACATAAGATTCTGACTTTTACCACCTTCCTTAATTCTTTTAATCATAAGAAATTTTATTTACTCTGGAACAGGAACAGGATGAACTATTTACCCCCCACTTTCCTCCAATACATTCCATAATGGTCCTTCCGTTGATCTCTCAATTTTCTCTTTACATATTGCAGGAATATCTTCCATTCTTGGGGCAATTAACTTTATTTCAACTATCTTTAATATACATCATAAACTATTATCTCTTGATAAAATTCCTCTTTTAGTTTGATCAATTCTAATTACAACTATTTTACTTTTACTAGCTCTTCCAGTTTTAGCAGGAGCAATTACTATACTTCTTACTGACCGAAATTTAAATACTTCATTCTTCGATCCCTCAGGGGGGGGAGACCCTATTCTTTACCAACATTTATTTTGATTCTTTGGTCACCCTGAAGTTTATATTTTAATTTTACCCGGATTTGGTCTTATTTCTCATATTATTATAAATGAAAGAGGAAAAAAAGAAACTTTTGGATCATTAAGAATAATCTATGCTATAATTACTATTGGGTTTCTTGGATTCATTGTTTGAGCCCACCATATATTTACTATCGGATTAGATGTAGATACCCGAGCTTACTTTACCTCTGCAACTATGATTATTGCTATTCCTACAGGAATTAAAATTTTTAGTTGAATTTCTACTCTTAACGGTATTAAAATTAACTACAATCCTGCTCTTTGATGATCTTTAGGGTTTATTTTTTTATTCTCTATAGGAGGATTCACAGGTATTATACTCTCAAATTCTTCTATTGATATTATTCTCCATGATACTTATTATGTTGTTGCACATTTCCACTATGTTTTATCTATAGGAGCCGTATTCTCCATTATCGCTGGTTTTATTCATTGATTTCCCCTCTTCACAGGATTTACATTAAATAACTTTATACTTAATATTCAATTTATCTCTATATTTTCAGGTGTTAATCTAACTTTTTTCCCACAACATTTTCTTGGCTTGAGTGGTATACCTCGCCGTTATTCTGATTACCCTGACACTTTTTTATCTTGAAATATTTTATCCCATAGGATCCTTAATATCTATAATTAGACTTTCTTTATTACTTTTTATTATTTGAGAAGCTTTATCATGTAAACGAAAAATCATCAATATATTTTTCCTTTCCCCTTCCCTCGAATGATTAAATTTTAACCCCCCCCTTAATCATAGATATAATGAAATTCCTTCAATTTAAATAATACTTTTATTTAATATGGCAGATTAGTGCACTGGATTTAAACTCCATTTATAAAGACTTTTAATATCTTTTATTAAAAATTAATACATGATTATTAAATTTACAAGATTCTAATTCACCAACCTATGATATAATAATTTTTTTCATGATTTTACTATAATTATTTTAATTTCTATTACTTCCTTAATTTTTTTTATTATATTTATATCTTTTTTTAATAAACTTACTAACCGATTCCTTCTTGAAAATCAAATTATTGAAATCATTTGAACTATTAGACCTATATTTATTTTAATTTTTATTGCTATTCCATCAATTAAAATTCTCTATCTTACAGATGAAATATTTAATAATAAACTCACTCTTAAAGTAATTGGTCACCAATGATATTGAAGATATGAATACTCAGATTTTACAAATATTAACTTTGATTCATTTATAATTCCCACCAATCAACTCATAATTAATAAATTCCGCCTTCTTGATGTTGATAACCGATGTATTCTTCCTTTTAAATTTCCTATCCGAATTCTTACTACTTCTATTGATGTAATTCATGCATGAACAATCCCCTCTCTTGGTATCAAAATAGACTCAACTCCTGGGCGTCTAAATCAAACTTTTCTTTTTATAAATCGACCTGGAATTTTCTTTGGACAATGTTCTGAAATTTGTGGTATAAATCATAGTTTTATACCTATTGTTATTGAATCAACCAATCTTTTTAATTTTAAAAATTGACTAATTAATTTTTAAAATCATTATCATTAAATGACTGAAACAGTATTGATTTTTTAAATCAAATCATAATAGTTTATAAATATCTATTTTTAATGAAAGAATTAGTTTATAAATAAAAACATTAAATTGTCAATTTAAAGATACTTATCAATAATATTCTTTTATCCCTCAAATAATACCTATAATTTGACTATTTATAATAATTAT
>NW_017276751.1:0-563 GCF_001594065.2 Cyphomyrmex costatus | reverse complement strand
TCCCCTGCCGTGACGTAGACCCCCCGCGCCACGGGTTCCCCTCGCCCCTCATCCCCCCCCTCAGAGGACCCGAATTAGAACCGGCCTATACACTCTACTACGACAATACTAGTCCTCTCACGGTCGCCAAATGTTGTAGCGTAAGGAAAACGAGAATGATAACGTTAGATTTGATCTGGAAAAACTCTACCGCGCAAATTAAAAAACCCCACAAATTTAAATCTTTGAAAACTAACCGCAAAAATTTGATCCTTTCTAAATTAAAACGATTACCTAACCACAAAATAGAAAACCCAATAAATTTCAACCTTTGAAAATTAACCCCAAAAATTTGAACCTTTCTAAATTAAAATGATTATTTAATAATGTAACATAATAATTTAAACCTTTAATACTTTAAATGATATTATCTAATATAATATATGACCACGAAAAGTAACTGATATATTACTAAATGTGCCAGTTCAAAGTAAACATACGTTATGTTATTCTCTATGTTAAATATGTACCACGAAAAGTAAATGACAGATTATTCAAGGTACAAATTTAAAATGAACATACCT
>NW_017276750.1:0-3697 GCF_001594065.2 Cyphomyrmex costatus | reverse complement strand
GTTTAAGATTATACGCAAAATAAAGTTATACACTATGACTTAGGATTAAGAATATGAGTTAGGGTATGGAATTAAATATAGAATAAAATATGGATTAGATTATGGAATAAAATTAAGAGTAAGAGTTAGAATTGGAGTTAGAGTTAGAATTACGGATATGGAACTTGAGTTTGAGTTAATGGATGTGGAATTGGAGTTGGAATCTGAATGGAAGACTTCTTCCGTAAATCTTGACCTAGGTCAAGATTCTGAATTCTTTCTTCTTCTGAGCTCTGCGCGCTCTTGTGCCCTTTTTAAGGCTTAGGTCCCTACCAGGATGTGTCCAGGAGTAGGGCGTTTAGAAGTGGGAACCATCTTGGTGGTGAAAGGGTCAAAGGTGGTGGAAAGGTTAAGATTAATATGTTGGTAATGAAGGTGTCGGTAAGGAAGGTGTCGGTAATGAGGATGTTGGTAATGAAGATATGTTGGTAAGGCATGATGGTAAGGATGGTAATAGGAAGAGTTACAATTAGTTTCTTAATGTTATACTTAACTCTAAACGCATATAACGCGTGTACAAAAGGAAAAAGAAAAGAAGAAATATACGGGCCGGAGGGACGTAACAACAACAAAAATTGTTTTCGCAAATACAAATATTAATGACATGCGAATTTCGAAGGATTCACCGATGGGTTCACAAAATACAACGGAATACTGTTCTTCAGTCAAACTACTAGCGTCTCGATAACCAATAATAAATTTTACTTTTCTCAAATAAATAATAATATTAAGATAAAAAATATTGTAGAAAAACAAAAAAAAATATAAAGAATAAAACACAAAAAAACATAAAAAATAAAAAACAAAAAACAAACAAAGAAAGGGACCAGAAGTTCATTACCTTCACGTGGTTGGTCCTGGGTGACGCTAAGTTCGGACACTAGATTTACAGTAATATTATAGGTACTCAGGTATCTGAGCTGAATAAGAGACAATACCTATTTTATTTTAATATTTAAAAATCCGTATAATGCAGATATTAGAATAAATTAAGTTACATAATAAAATCTTATTCACTCACTCTTAAAAATAAAACAGTTACCACTATATTACGATGCATAAACACATAAAGTGCTAAAGTTGTAAGTAATATTTAGTTTTACAAGAAGATAACAAAAATGAATATCATACTGAACTACTGGAGAAAGGGTTTGAAGAGATATATCCTTCTTTTAAACTGTATGGGTAATCTCCTAACATTACTTAGTAAGTAAAACATTAAAAATTTGCGTCTGCGAAATATTAAAACAAGATCCTTTTTAAAAAAGGGTTATTAAAAAATTATCTCCGAGTAAAGAGAGTTGTGCTGACTTAATTTGTTAATAATTTTTTCCTAAGAGGGGCCTTTTTTTAAAACTGTACAGATCACTTCCTAATACCTTCCAGAATATGTTTGGAAAGTATAAAAAAAGGCCCCTCCCGGAAAGAAAGTTATTAAGAAATTATCTTTGAGGAACGAGAGTTTTCGTCAATCTGCTGACTTAAGTTGTTAATAACTTTTTTCCTGAGAGGGGTCTTTTTTTTAAACTGTGCAGATTACTTCCTAATACCTTTTAGAATATGTTTGGAAAGTATAAAAAAAAGGCCCCTCCCGGAAAGAAAGTTATTAAGAAATTATCTTTGAGGAACGAGAGTTTTCGTCAATCTGCTGACTTAAGTTGTTAATAACTTTTTTCCTGAGAGGGGCCTTTTTTTTAAACTGTGCAGATTACTTCCTAATGCCTTCTAGAATAGGTTTGGAAAGTATTAAAAAAAAGGCCCCTCCCGGAAAGGTAGTTATTAACAACTTAAGTCAGCAGATTGACGAAAACTCTCGTTCCTCGAAGATAATTTGTTAATAACTTTTTTCCTGAGAGGGGTCTTTTTTTTAAACTGTGCAGATTACTTCCTAATACCTTTTAGAATATGTTTGGAAAGTATAAAAAAAAGGCCCCTCCCGGAAAGAAAGTTATTAAGAAATTATCTTTGAGGAACGAGAGTTTTCGTCAATCTGCTGACTTAAGTTGTTAATAACTTTATTCCTGAGAGGAGCCTTTTTTTTAAACTGCAGATTACTTCCTAATGCCTTCTAGAATAGGTTTGGAAAGTATAAAAAAAGGCCCCTCCCGGAAAGATAGTTATTAACAAATTAAGTCAGCAGATTGACGAAAACTCTCGTTCCTCAAAGATAATTTGTTAATAACTTTTTTCCTGAGAAGGGTCTTTTTTTTAAACTGTGCAGATTACTTCCTAATACCTTCTAGAATATGTTTGGAAAGTATAAAAAAAGGCCCCTCCCGGAAAGAGAATTATTAACAAATTAAGTCAGTACATTGACGAAAACTCTCGTTCCTCGAAAATAATTTGTTAATAACTTTTTTCCTGAGAGGGGCCTTTTTGTTAAACTGTGCAGATTACTTCCTAATACCTTCTAGAATAGGTTTGGAAAGTATAAAAAAAAGGCCCCTCCCGGAAAGAAAGTTATTAAGAAATTATCTTTGAGGAACGAGAGTTTTCGTCAATCTGCTGACTTAAGTTGTTAATAACTTTATTCCTGAGAGGAGCCTTTTTTTTAAACTGCAGATTACTTCCTAATGCCTTCTAGAATAGGTTTGGAAAGTATAAAAAAGGCCCCTCCCGGAAAGATAGTTATTAACAAATTAAGTCAGCAGATTGACGAAAACTCTCGTTCCTCAAAGATAATTTGTTAATAACTTTTTTCCTGAGAAGGGTCTTTTTTTTAAACTGTGCAGATTACTTCCTAATACCTTCTAGAATATGTTTGGAAAGTATAAAAAAAGGCCCCTCCCGGAAAGAGAATTATTAACAAATTAAGTCAGTACATTGACGAAAACTCTCGTTCCTCGAAAATAATTTGTTAATAACTTTTTTCCTGAGAGGGGCCTTTTTGTTAAACTGTGCAGATTACTTCCTAATGCCTTCTAGAATAGGTTTGGAAAGTATAAAAAAAAGGCCCCTCCCGGAAAGAAAGTTATTAAAAAATTATCTCCGAAAGAAGAGAGTTTTCGTCAATCTGCTGACTTAATTTGTTAATAACTTTTTTCCTGAGATGGGCCTTTTTTTTAAACTGTGCAGGTAATCCCCTAATATTGTGTAGAACGTGTTTGTAAAGTTATAAGAAAAGGCCCCTCTTAGAAGAAAAATTATTAATGAATTTCCGAAATCTATCATATTTCTCGAATATAGTATGTAAGTCTCGGAAATTATATATGCTATTTATTTATCGTATGTTTTTTGTTGAACCTGAAATATCACTTTGTAAGACTGTTTTCATGTGACACATAACATTTCTTTTGAAATAATCTGTTTGAAACGGTTTATTTGCGCAATTGCGAAATTCCGTTCCTTAGAAAGATGTAACCCTTTAAATTTCCTTCAATTTGAGCTATTATTCGTTTTGATTCGATGTATATTAAGCCCAAGGAAGACTTTGGAAGTTGCGCTCTCCGCGTGCCGGCGCGACGTCGAAATGGCGGACGTAATGCGTAATGCTCGGAATCAAACGGGCTTTTCGCTTACAACTTTTTCGTGTTAAATGCAATATGACAACGACTTTAATAATGTTTGTTTATAATAAAAGTGGTGCTTTTCAAAAATGAGTATTGTACATTTCTTTTTCTATATGCCGAGTGTGTAATTCTATCGTGCGTTGGAATGC
>NW_017276749.1:0-727 GCF_001594065.2 Cyphomyrmex costatus | reverse complement strand
CGCTATCCGTACACTATAAACAGCTATCGGTACACTGTAAACAGCTATTGAACGGCTATCGAAAGGCTATCGAACGGCTATCGAACGGCTATCGAACGGCTATCGAACAGCTATCGGTACATTGTATACAGTTACCAGTCTACTTTTGACTTATATCTATTATGTGGGTGATACGGGTAACGGAAATAAAACGTATTTATTTAAAAATCATACATTTATTTTAAAAATCTTACAATTATTCCTGGTGTTGCGACCACCAGTTGAATATTTTAAATACATTTTGCAAAGCACAATTCTTAGCGTGTCTTCCACACCGTATTGTATTACATGCATCTAAGCTACGTAGGGGTTCTACATCTTCATAATGTGCATCTAGAGTTTCAACGATCGCATTATCGCAATCGAGTATATCGGATAGCCATTGTCGTTTTTCAAGCCCCTTTACATATACGAGAGCTTCATCGTCTTCTATTACAGCCTCTGTGATTAGACGTTTCGCCTTGCTGTACGGGACCATCCCATCTTCCCATCGCAATCCATGGTGATAAGCACTCAACCAGAAAGTGCAAGATTTGTCGGATCTTGTCAGTAAATTCCATGGTATAGGACATGAAAAAATGTAGTGTGTGATAACAGTTCCTCTTCTCAGAACCACTACTTCCTAGACGATAAATTTCTTGTCTACGACGAATCCTTGTAGATCCACAAACGTTGGTACGATCATGAC
>NW_017276748.1:0-337 GCF_001594065.2 Cyphomyrmex costatus | reverse complement strand
GTCGCCTGCTGCGAGGGAGACATTACTGTCAGAGGAATTTGACTGGAATCACGGAAAGAGCGGTACACGCAGGTCGTATTATTTCACATTTGTTACCGTAATGTCGCCATTCTTCTGTGAATTATCGCACGATTATTGCAGACGCCTCGGAGAGAGACGTCAGCTGGGAACGGATTAACAGGCAGGACTTCAGCCGAAGCGCCGTATCCCATAAAGATCACGGGAAGATCCTCGAGCGACCAGAAAGCATTTTCCGCCTTATTTGGAAAAGCGCGCTGTGCGGGCATGTGCCTCTATGCGCTATGTGTAGCGCTATTTTCTCTTATGAAAGCCTTGT
>NW_017276747.1:441772-447413 GCF_001594065.2 Cyphomyrmex costatus | reverse complement strand
TTCGAAAAGCGAAGAATGTCTGAGAAACGAACGCTGGTTGAGGAATTACACGCTCCGGCGAGATATTATTTAGCAACGTTTTTACACAATATTATTGATGGTTCCATAGAAAAAGCTCCAAGTTTTGTAAAAAATAGTTTTGATTTAATTGACAAAATTAAAAACGTCAAGATATTTTTAATTCATTACATACAAGATTACAATTTACTATTGAAATTGGCAAAGAAGGAAAAATTAGCTTTTTAGATATTGTATTATGATTATTGTGGAGGAGGGTAGTTTGATTTTTGATTGCTACCACAAACCCACTTTTTCAGGAAGATACCTTAATTTTCATTCTCATCATCCTACGTGTCATAAAAGAGATGTTATATATGGTGTTGTGGATAAAATTTTACGAGTGTGTCATCCAACTTTTCAAAGAAATAATTTAGTAAATGCCATTAATATTTTTTTACAAAATGGATATCCTCTTCAATTTATATTTTTTACAATTCACAATAGGTTAAAATACCATATTAACAATATTAATTCTAATAATAATAATATTCCAGATAAAAAATTTTTCGCTATTCCTTTTATTAACAATGTTTCTGAGAAGTTTAAATCTGTTGCCAATATGTTACACTGCAAGCTTGCTTATACTATTCCGAATACATTAAAAAATTACATTACAAGAGGTAAAGATAAGTTGGATTACACACACAATCAAAATGTTGTATATAAAATATCCTGTAAGAATTGTGAAGCTAGCTATGTAGGACAAACTAAGAGACAATTAAAAACAAGACTACATGAACATGTCTCGGATATTAACAAAGGTTCAAAATCTCCTTCTGTGGTAACTGACCACAGGTTAAAATTGAATCATAATTTTAAATGGAACAATGTTGAGATTTTGGATATAGAACCTTCTTACAGAAAAAGATTAATTTCTGAGATGGTTTATATTAAAAAACAGACACACGGCATAAATAAACAAAATGACACTGAGTCACTGCCGGAGATATACACCAATATGATACATTCCCTTTCCTTCTCTTAAATGTTCCTTCTTTGTTGTTTTCTCTTTTCCTTTGCTTTTGACTTTCAACTACATTACCTTTTTTGACATCATAGTGATAATATACCGTAAAATGACTTACAGTTTGCAAATATATTTTATATTAATTGACTTCGATGAATTTTAATTATGGACTTGTTGCTTTTTTTGTATTTTTGATAAGGTGATAGAGTTTTTGTTTTTATTAATTAATTTTTATTGCTGTTAATTTCATTAATTTATATAATTTCTATTAGGATCAATTTATACTTATTTCAACATATGATTCATTCTATACCGATTTATATGAAGATTAATATTGAAGGTAATTGTTTTTTGGTATTAATTTTTTATAATTTTATTAATTCGTAAATAATTTTTATTAGGATCAATTTTTAATGGAAGAAGAATGCGTTCATTTTTTATGTTAACTTTATTAATTGTAACATTGATAATGACCCGATCGGTGTCGAAACGTCTGTCTTTTTGTAATTATTAAAGCGTTTTATTAAATTTTATATATTTAATATTTTTCGATAGATTTATTTGGCTCTTTGCCCTTCTTAGTTTTGTATTGTTTTATACATATAGAGCCTTCTCACTAATTATTTTGAAATAATAAAGTTTTTAATGATAATGATAATAATAATAACAACAACAGTTTTTCTCAACTTTTCTTTTATAATCTACATATATGTAGTATAAAAATTATAATTATTTTTCAATATTAAGGGCCCTCGAGCATATATCTATAGTCACTTTTTTAGATATAGTAAACGAGGAATTCTTTGCGACGTATTTGTAAAAAAACGACAGCACCTAGAACATTGAATTTCTGTACTATGTTATTAGCATTTCTAGCATACTTCTACACATGTATAAATAATATAATATAATAATCGGAATAGTAAGATAAAAAATAAGAAATTTTCTTAATAACAAATATTATATAACAAATATTATGGAGAAACGCTCTTTTTACTGCTTTATAATAATTTATTTATAATAAATTTACATGCAGTCGCACGCATCGCGTTACAACGTCGCATATAGGGTAAACCCGGTATATACGCCGCACCTATCAAAAACTTCATTTATCAATTATTATTTACTATGTTTAAAGCAAATTAATTATACCAATAAAAACTTTGTATCATCTACTACTGTAAAAAAATATTAGAAATCCAAAATAATTTATTTTCCATATTAAAAAATAAAAAAAAAATGAAATCATAACATAATACTAATATACAATAAAGGCATATGTAACAAAGTAATTGACGAAAAATTATCCCCACTCCTTCTATTTTTTCTGACTTCTGCGGCGTATACCCTCGAGTGACGTATATACCGGGTTTACCCTATGATATATACATATATATGTATATATCATCTTTTTATCTATATAGATAAGTTCTCTCTCTTTCTCTCTCTTTCTATCTATTTTCTGTTTTTATTTTTTTACATTACGTACAACCGTTTAAATTTGTATTTATGGTCGAGGAATGCTTAATTATGTAAATCTTATCGTAAGAACCAGCTGGACACTTCTGTAAGACTCATGCTATTCGAAGAGAGCTCATCCGAAGAGCACCAAGCTCTTGCTTAAATTTTCGAAGGAACTTGTGTTATATCTGGTGCATTTGCAAGAAAATACATGTACTCTCTTCAAATTGGAGAATAAATTCACGCTTCAAAATATGGCCTCTTCTTGCAAAGCGGCATATAGCAAAATAATTGTAATTACAATACCTGAGAAAATGAATATCAAAACTATATGTAAATTTAATTACTTCTTGGAAATAAAACACATATATATATTTTTATAAATAATATAATTAATTTTAAGCATATTTTTTAAGATGAGAAAACATGCTACATAAAATATCTGATATAAATATTAATAGGAAGTATATTCATTAAAATTAAACGTACGTTATTATAATCATGCGAGAAAAGAATAAGATCCGTATTTTCATTATACTATATTTACTATTAAACTATCTGATTGACTGCTGAATAACTATTTGAATGTTATTTTATATTGATTAAAAGAAATATTAAGTGAATACGCTTGGCGTCGTTTGCTCGCGCATATCATAAAAGAGTCGAACAAAGTTCAAATTGTTTGAATATGTATAAGTCGATTCATAAGTATTATAGGTATTCATCCTGTTGCAAAAAAAAAAACGAAATATCTTGTATATCGTAAAATACAATATCTAAATGGTAAATACGCTTTTGCGATCAAAATAACGAAAATGTCGTAAAGTCTAACAATTAAAATCTTTCTGGTGGCGAATAAAAAAACAAAGTTGCAGCGTCGCGAGATAAGAAGTGACTCCGGTACGTGAGACCGTTATCTCATAACTTCATAAATATTTAAGACGCCTGCTTGCGTATGATGCTACAGATGCCAGGGCCAACAACGTCAGAATAAGTTAACTTTAATCTCTAGTATCGTGATATGTCCCTTCAACAATAATACGTCTTATCGTATGATTCGCACGTAAGATGAATAACGATGTCTTCCGAAAATTTAATGAACTTCTATAGAAACACAAGGCCACTTACTCAATGATCAGCTGTATCTTTATGCTACGTAAACAAATCGTCTTTAACGCAAAGTAAGTGAGGCTTCTGCCGTCACTTTGAGAAAGAGAGTCCATTCATTCAGTAGGTAATTATCTGTCTCATTCACTTTGTAAAATTTGTATGAAATAAAATAAAAGTAACGAAAGATTAAAAATTTTTTTATATCATATTTTATATTTTTTAACTTTTTTTTTAATATTTTGAGCATTAAAAATACGTTTTTTTTTACATTAGAATGTTCTAGAGAAAGAAAGAAAAATAAATGAACTCGACCACGTTCACGAAACCGTTCCCCTCAGCACTCATTTCGGTTTTTTATGCGTTTCGGTAACACATATTCCCAATTGTAGCCGCGATTCGTCCCCGCAACTCGTCCAAGGATGAGAACGCGGGTGAGCCGCCATTTTTCCCATAAAAAATCCGCCAAGTTCGCGTTTCCTGTTCGCGCGTCTCTGCTCTCTCCTCAAGAGCGCAACGCCAGGAGGAAACTCCGGAAAAGGTTATAAAACGGATAATAGGTGGATGTTAATTAGCGGATCGCGAATCCTCTTTCACTGAATTATTCAAAAAAAATTTAAGATTTGGATAAATCGATTTTTTAACCAAAAACAGATTTTAGTTTACTGATAAAATTTGTATTTTGTATAACATATACAATTTAAAATCATAGAAAGTGACAATGCCTACTCGAGTCATTGTAACAGGATGTTAATGTTAATTATAATTGTGTGAAATTATGTACCGCGTATGTAGTCCTCTTCGCGACGCTGATGGGTTTTCAGCATTGACGCATACGTATTAACTACCGCGGTAATATCACTTTAGTTAAATTGACATCACAATTTAACAAATTTTGATGCTATAGCATCTTAATTAGATCTTAATAATATGTTGAAAGACATATATTAATATTTAATAATGAAATAATGATAATTTTTAAATCTGTGAAAATCTGTGAAAATAATAAGACTGCGAAGAATATCACAAGTTGGCGTTTCGTCCCGGTTTCCATTACTGGACTCATCAGTAAGGCATTGTAATGGAAACCTACCTTAGACGCCTTGGGAAGATGTTAGAAAGAAGTTCTATATAAACAATCACTCATATAATTCAGCACTTGCGAGAATCGGAATGAGTAACTATAGACCTCTGGTAGCTAGTCGACGTAGTGATATTCTTCACATAGTTGTTAATATTTAAATATATAATAGCGCATTTTTCAGGCGGCGCGATATAAATACATATATTGAATGATGATGTTCGTAGACTCGTAAGATTTAAAATCATAGAAAGTGACAATGCCTACTCGAGTCATTAAATTATGTAATTTCACACAATTATAATTAACATTAACATCCTGTTACAATGACTCGAGTAGGCATTGTCACTTTCTATGATTTTAAATCTTACGAGTCTACGAACATCATCATTCAATATATGTATATACAATTTATTTGCATTTTTATAACAGTAAATTTTAACAATAATTTGTATATTCCGTTTATATCCGTAAGCACGTTCTCCCCCTGGATCAGTAGAAGATCCCTTGTTACGGCATTAGGCTAATAAAAATTAATACTTTTTACACGAGGTAACCAATCAGCAACACGGAAAAAAATACGAGTTATCAACTTTTTTAGAAAGGTTATAAAGTAAGCGTAATGTCAGTGATAGAGTCGAAAAGTAAATTGGGTAATTATTTACATTAGGGGACACCTCACCGATGACCTTGACCTTGACATATGTTGTCAAGGTCATGATTCTAAGTAACTTTGCCTTAACAACTAGGTGGCGGTCTCTTACAGTTTCTGAGATATTTAGACTTAAAAGTATAATTTTGTATAATACAAGACAAATGTTCACTTTAGAGGACCCAGCTCCGAAGATCTTGATCTTGACATATGTTGTCAAAGTCATGAACCTGAGTGACCTCCCGCATGTTTTAGGTGGCGGTCGCTGTCCGTTAAGAAATTATGATCAAAAAAAGTTTCGAAATTAACGTAT
>NW_017276747.1:437050-441389 GCF_001594065.2 Cyphomyrmex costatus | reverse complement strand
GGGGGGGGTTAAAGTTACTTCGCGTGGAAAGTTTAACGTTTCTAAACAGGGAAAGGTGTAGAATAGTACTTAATATCATACATGTATTATACATATATCATATGTTAATTTTAAAACTATGATTGTTAATAACTTTTTAACGAAGGACGAGCGACGGCTAAAACCTGTTGGACGTTACTCAGAGTCGTATCCTTGAGAACATGTGTCAAGGTCATGGTAATTGTGGAGAGTCCCCTGATCTAAAGATTTACCGGTTTCACTACTGTTAAAAATAACTTCAACGCTTAAGATCTCAAAAATGATAAGAGTCCGCCGCCTAGTTGTTAAGGCAAAGTTACTCAGAATCATGACCTTGACAACATATGTCAAGGTTAAGGTCATCGGTGAGGTGTCCCCTAATCTAAATAATTACCGTAAATTGACTATATTCCAAGTGTATTTCTTCTGTATGAAGTTAAATAACAAATTTCACTTATTTAATCAATAAAACAAGACATTCAAGTAATACACATCACATTTAAAAGTATAAAGAAAATAAATATCTATAAGTTAAAGAGACTTGCCTTTTTCTAGAATATCCTCGATAGAATCTGTAAGAAATTTATTGCGAAGAATATATTGTGAAAGTTTCAGTGGTCGGAACGGTGAGGACGCCTACGAGACGGAATACAAGATCCGAATTTAAATCCTAATCAAGATATAGTTTTGTGCTTAGACAAACTTTTTTAGAAAGCATATAAAGATAAATTAAATTACATGTGCATATTATATTGGAGACTTTAAGCTGAGTAACTTAATATCCAAGTATTTTATAATTTAACATTAGAAAATGGAATCGGAAATGGAATTTCGTAATATTCAAGATGAACTCAATAAGATAAATCCCATGGAATTATTAACTCCAAACGAAATAATAGATCAAATACAACTTTATGACACAACTGTGTAAGTAAAATCTTATTTTAAAAAATATATATTAATTAATATATATCATGGGCGTTGACTATAGTGTGGTTGATACTCCATACTCGAAATTTTTCCATATGTGTAATTCCACACTTGGAAATCCGAAGAATATAAAAATTATTTCTTGATGAAATAATTTATTATTTAATATTTTATCAAAAATGAAAGTTGATTAAAGTAAAGTCGTATGTTTACAACTCGATCGGCGGTTGTCGCTTTTACTCGTATAACCCTCGATCGGTATTTTACTAGTGCTTAGAAAATAGAGATAAAAAATGTAAAAGATGTCGTAAACTTTTTAAAAGAAGATGTGAGAGAAATTGAGTTAAAATACACAAAAATGATAGAACTCCTGTTTATAAATTGTGCAACATCCTGTACTGCGGAAAGATCTTTTTCTTAGGAGATTTTATCTATCGACAAAATCGATTTTGTATATCGATTGTTTGTCGATCTGTAAATCCCTAAAGGGATTATGTAAAACTTAAATGAACTTTAAGTTCACAATCCCACCTGCACCGATTTTCCGCGTGTAAGGAACCGAAAAATTACTTTATCTGGTGATTAAGAGACCAGCGCCGTTCAGATCCGGCGTTAAACTGTTCGGTATACTTTCATATAGGTCTCTATATGAAAGTATACCGAAGAAGGCAACGGGAAACCACTTCGGTTTATTTAATTCCCAGGGTATCACTGGCGAGGAAATCATGGCCAACGTCCGGGGGACCGGATAAGGCACATGAAGAGGAAGGAGATTTAAAATTATTATGTTAAATAGTACAGCTGTGCTGCATATATTCATTCGGATGTTGTACAAAATCTGGATGCAGAAGCTGTAATGGACGGATTTATAAGCAGGAAAAGTAAAAGTGTTGCAACTGCATATTGGTATATGTTTGAAAAAAGTACGAAAGTGACGCAACTCCCTTAATAAAAAAGTAATAATTATTTACAGCGATTTGTGTATACATTTTGCGAGGACCTTTTTGTTGGTTGTCACTTCGCCCACGCCAACTCCTACCTCCACGCATGATAAAATCTCAAGTCGACGCCCCTGATATATATATTAATATATGGGGCATTCCACGCCAAGTGGGCCACCCATTTTGCGAAGTTCCATGGATTTCGTTCATATTGCGTGAACTTGAACAGTTTGATGAAGACTCTATGCCAAATAATATACCTGTAGGCCAACTGGTTACCGAACTGTAGAACCGTCAATTTTTGGGCTTTCTCGTTGCAGCGCTCTTTTCGCTTGTCGTTAGTGGGCATGAAAGGCAATTTTGAAAATAAAGTGCAGACGTATTCTTATAGAAAATTGAATGCTCTTTCACGTAAGAATATTATTTTTTTGATCAGACCGGTTTACGATGATGTTTTTCAGTTTTGAACTTTTCAAAATGGCGGCGCGACTAAAAAGCCGCTCTCAATTTTCTTTTAATATAGCTCAAAATGTAGCTCCAGGTCTCTACTTTGTTACTCTAAAAGGACTTAATGGCACACGCATTCGTTTGGGAGTAAGAGCTAGGAAAGTGAGGAAAATGAGTGGTGCGGCAGGGGGACGGAGCGACATTGCCTCACTTTCCTAGCTCTTACTCCCAAACGAATACGTGTGCCATTAAGTCCTTTTAGAGTAACAAAGTAGAGACCTGGAGCTACATTTTGAGCTAAATTAATTGAAAATTGAGAGCGGCTTTTTAGTCGCGCCGCCATTTTGAAGAGTTCAAAACTGAAAAACATCATCGTAAACCGGTCTGATCAAAAAAATAATATTCTTACGTAAAAGAGCGTTCAATTTTCTATAAGAATACGTCTGCACTTTATTTTCAAAATTGCCTTTCATGCTCACTAACGACAAGCGAAAAGATCGCTGCGACGAGAAAGCCCAAAAATTGGGTGGCCCACTTGGCATGGAATGCCCCATGTATTAATTGTTAGACACTAAAAAAGTAAAAGGAGAAAAGAATATAATGAAAGAGAGAGGGAAGAATCCTATTTCTTCCTATTTCTTCTCTCTCTCTCTTTCATCATATTCTTTTCTCCTTTTACTTTTTCAGTGTCTAACAATTTTTCTGAATGTCAGTTATAACGTTTCTAAATATTGACATAGCAATAATCAATTTTTATATCTAAACCCATTATCTCGATTTATAACATTGAATTATTGGATATAATCTTTATAATATTACGGTTTTACAATAATTTAAGGTACAATTTATGGTTCTTTGATATATGTTATACAATTTAATTTCAGACTAATTTAATAATATATCACCGTAGCCTTTGAATGTATTTCTACGCTTTCATTTTTATCATTCAATTGTGGAAAATAAGATTAACAATATGTCTATAATTTATTAACAATATATCTTATTAATTATTCATTATTTTTAATAACACAGGTCGACAACATTTTTACCCAGAAACCAGACTATACTTTTCCGAAGGTTTTCAATGCGCTGAATCCAAATCTGCCCGCAGAATTGCTCTATCACGTCAGGTTTGAGATATCCAGAGCGGAAAGTGCAAAAAACACCGTTTTTGCCCATATTTGAAGTCATATATACACGGCAGGTTTAATTTTTACAAAAAAGTTCACTCAGGGTCTTAAAGTACAAGTCTTCCGCTTTCAAATGGCGTTGAGTTTGCTCAAATTTCTTTTTTTTCCGATGAGATTTTGCAATTTTAAGTTTATGAAATTTCAAATTTTCTTGTATCTGAAAAATCATGGAAATAACATAGGTATGATGCAATATATCACTTTTTAGATTAACGAACAAAAATGTGTGAAATTCTCTAAAATCTTAATGCTTTTATTTGTAGAAAAACATATTCCATAAAAATTCGAGGTCAGTTATCAACAATTTTCTGAAAAACAAATCAAAAGTAGCTACTTTTATTCAGCTGAAATCACAAAACTAATGTAACAAACTGACTTTCTATAGTTCGTGATTAAATGGAATTTTTTGTTTGTTAATCTAAAAAGTGATCTATTGCATCACACCTACGCTATATGATTTTTCAGATATAGAAAAATTTGAAATTTTATAAACTTAAAATTAAAAAATCTCACTCAGACGGAAAAAAAAGATATTTGAGCAAACTCAACGCCATTTGAAAGCGGAAGACTTGTACTTTAAGACCCTGAGTGATAGAGCAATTCTGCGGCCAGATTTGGATTTAGCGCACCAAAAACCTTCGGAAAAGTGTTGTCGAGTTTCTGGGTAAGGAGGTCGGACTCATTTTGTTGACCTGTGTAATCGGTTCAATACAAAAATGAGTTAACTCTCTATTTTTACAAAATTAATATTTTTACATAATTAATAAAAAAAATTATTTTGTCAAGTATAATACTTAAAATATGATTAAAATC
>NW_017276747.1:430158-434074 GCF_001594065.2 Cyphomyrmex costatus | reverse complement strand
GTAGCGAAAGCGCCTTGAGAGGCGCCACGCGCGACTTCGAACACAACAACTCGGTATGGTAAGTACGGTCAGCAATCTCTGATCGCAGGTAAATGCACGCTCCATAAGCCTTCTGGCTCGCGTCGCAAAACCCATGTATCTGCACCGATTTGGGATCGCTTGAAATTTTAACACAGCGGGGAATATTAAGCTGATTGATGCCAGCTAATTGCGACTTGAGCGCCGTCCAACGCTCGTGTAACTCTTGCGGGACTGATTCATCCCAATGAACGCCTAGCTGCCAAAGCTCCTGGAGAATTAGCTTGGCCAAAACAATTACCGGCCCCAGCAGACCAAGAGGGTCAAAAATTCTGGAGGTGTCCGCTAATATTCTTCGCTTAGACGTTATGACGGAAATGTCATCGGGTTCGTAATAGAACCGAAAGGTGTCCTGTGAGTGGATCCAATGAATGCCCAATACAGACGATTCTGGGCCATTATGAATAACAACCGGGTTATCGCACTGATCTTTTACTCCGACCAGCAATTCGGAGCAACTTGATGCCCATTTGCCGAGCTCGAAGGCGCCGGAACGCAATGCTTCGATCGTTTCGTCCCGGATTGCTAATGCTTCGTTGATCGTGTCGGCCCCGGTAAGCATGTCGTCGACGTAAAAGTCGCGTCCGACACACACGGCACCGCGGGGCCAAACAATTGCACAATGCTCGGCCAGCCACTTCAAGCATCGCGTGGCCAAGAACGACGCTGGCGATGTACCATACGTCAAAGTGAGAAGCTCGTATGCCACGACGTTAGAAGTGTACTTGTCGCGCCAGAGAATGCGCTGATAATTAGTTTGCGACGGATGCACCATGACTTGGCGGTACATCTTTACAATGTCGGCCGATAGTGCGAACCGCCATGTTCGGAATCGCACTAAGATAGTGAACAAATCCTGCTGAATGGTAGGGCCGACCATGAGGGTATCATTCAAGGAGACGCCCATTGCGTCCTTGGCTGAAGCATCGAAGACGACGCGAAATTTACCAGAAGCCGGTGTCTTGGTAATGCTGTGATGAGGTAAGTAGAAGGACTCTGAAGCATCGCTGGCATCGTCGCCAATTCGCTTCATGTGGCCCAACGCACTGTATTCATTTATGAACTGTGAGTACCGCTCTTTTAATTCTGGATAACGGTTAAGTCTTTTTTCAGTGCCTCGAAGCCGCTTCAAAGCGATATCCCTAACGCCGACGAAAGCAGGAGGCGTAGGCTCCTTGAAGGGCAACTTAACAACAAATCTACCTTGCTCGTTACGGGAGAGATTCTGCACGAAATGCTGCTCGCAAAGTGCCTCCTCGGCACTGTGAACGCCGGGGGACTCCGCAATATTTTCTTGCTCCCAAAAACGCGATAGCTGATTATGCAATTGTACGTTGCTAATTGAGGTGTGAAATGACTGTATACTCGATGATGACCCTGACGGTACATGTGACCGACCGGCCAAGATCTATCCGAATCTCGTTTTTTGTAATGTGGGGCACGCCGGCAACGATCTCATCTGCCCGACACACATCAAATTCCAAAAATGCTCTGCGCCAATCAAAACATCAATTTCCGATGAGACGTTAAACTGAGGATCAGCCAATTCGAGATTCTGAGGAATCTCAAATGCGCTTCTTTTGATCGAAACGGCAGGAAGTTTACCTGTCACATGTTCTGTGACGATGCAGTCTAATGGAAGGCAAAACGAACTTGTGCGTGAATGTAACCTTATGCTAGCTGCATGGAATGATCGCGAAGCGGTGTTATTTATACCCGAAATAGAAACGTCTAATGAACGCGTTCTAGCATTGATTGAGTTTATAAACCGCCGCGAGACGAAATTAGCTTGAGAGCCGGAGTCCAGTAATACGCGACAGGACTTTCGACGACCCTTATCGTCATAAGTGAAAGCGATTGCTGTAGAGAGCATCACACCGTTGTGACCGGTGGCCGTGGTGCTACTCATGACAACGGTAGAGGAACCGCTGGCCGATGCCGTTTCGTGGTCGGCACGACCTTGTTCAGCGGGCGCGGTAGGCTGCACCGACGCCGCGACTGGTATGTGTAGCAATGTGTTGTGCTTGCCTTTACAAATTTTGCAACTGCCTGAAGGGCATTTATTAGCGACATGATCCGTCGCCTTTAAGCAATTGACACAAACCTTGCGTTTTTTAATCTCTGAAATCCTCCGCGGGACGGGCAGTGCCAGAAACCCCTCGCAATGGTACACGAGATGCTCGGATTTACAAAACATGCACTTCGTCTTTATGGACGCCACGCCGGAATGAGTCTTTGAATTCGCTTGCGATTGCGCTCGCGTATTTACATTTTTTGCCTTACTAGTGGCTTCGAGCGTTATACAACGATGAGCGATGAAATCCGTAAATTGTTTTAACGTCGGTAACTCGGTGTCGTTCAATGACAGCTGCCACTCTCTCGAGGTAAGCGCATCTAGCTTGGAGCTTAAAATGTACACTAACAAATCGTCCCAATGCGATGTGGGGCGATTAAGTGCTCGTAGGGCATGTATGTGCCTGTTGGCGCCATTTGCGATCTGACGCAGTTCGGAGATATTCTCCTTTGCCATGGAGGGCAATTCCATAATGGCTTTTATGTGACTTTGAATAATAGCGCGCCTATTGTCGTAGCGATCCTTCAAGAGAGACCACGCTACTGGATAGTTTGCTTCTGAAATTTCTAACGCGCTGATTATCTGGGCCGCATCTCCGGTGAGAGAAGCCCTTAGATATTGCAATTTCTGAATGTCGCTTAATGAAGCGTTTACATGAATGAACGAATTGAAGCTGTCAAAGAAGGGACACCATTCGTCATATTTCCCGGAAAACTTTGGTAATTCTAATTTCGGTAGCCTTATATGACTAAAATTGTGCGTGGCCGCACTACCGGAAAACGATGGCGAAGGCGAAGCCGTGACACGCGACGCCGCTATTGGATTGAGCATTTCGCGCATGCGCGCAGACAACTCGTAATATGAATCCTCGAACGCGACGCGGTGTGACGCCTCAGATTCATCACATTCCTCTATTTTCGCTTGCACGGCATCGTAATCCGACCAATAAGCGTCGAGCTTAGATCGGCGCTCCTCGAGCTGCGCCGCGATGGACGGCGTCACGGAAGTCACGGACCCCGCGAACGTGCGTATCCGCGTGCATGCCGCGAGAATTGCGCCGCGCCTGCGCTTGAGCAAACCGGCATCGACGACGTCATTGGTTGCCATGACGAGAACGAATGGAAATTGTTAGGCCTTAAAGAATGAGCTTGATCGACACCGACACTGAGATAGTTACCCCTACCTTACAATCTCTCGTATGCGAACAGCCGTGCGAAGATGCAGGTTGTCGATGATGTGTCGAACCGTCCTTCCTTCCTTCCCTCCTTCCTTCTGGCAGGAAGCGATGCTGCCGGAAGTGGCCCGTAGAGGCAAGATGGCGGTGAAATCCGCCGCCTCACAAAGATGGCTGTTGCCCGTTGAATGAATGTATGGCCGCTGATGCTGCCCGTCAGAATCGATGGCCGCCGCTGCTGTTGCGAACGGCAGATGCCGATTACTGACTGAAACTTCCTTGCGGACCCCGATGGGCCGCTGATGTGGCGGTTGCTTGGCTGCTGCGCAACCGGGGTGGAATGCGCGGTCCGCGCCGACAACGACGATTCTCGATCCACCAACCTGCACTTGCGGTGGCGGTGAGGATTGCCAGGAGTATCCGGCTCGAAGGACCAAAATGTTAATGATGTGAGAGTGGCCAATAACGCCTGCGAGTTACTGCAGCGTTAGGCCCCACGCGTTTTCCCGGGATAATGCACAAACGGGAAGCGTGGTCGAGAAACACGAGTTCCTCTACAATTAAAGAAGTCGCTTGATGCGATAATCTTC
>NW_017276747.1:420586-429931 GCF_001594065.2 Cyphomyrmex costatus | reverse complement strand
ATATTTTTTTATATATATATATATATATATATATATATATATATATATATGTATATATATATAATAACATTATATATATATTATTAATAAATATTTTATTAATAAATATTTTATATTATATTGAATAATATTTTATTTTTAATTATAAGATTTTAAACCGCGCGCGCGTCATCATATGTGACCATGCAACACTGGTTTGCTGGTTAGATATAGATAGATAGAAGGAGATGATAGATAGAGTGAGATAACACATAAAGTCAAAGGCCCTCTATTATCGAGAAAACGAGAAGTACATTTCTCTGGTCGGCGACGTTGATGACGACGACGACGACGTATCATAAAATTAAAACGTGAAAATTCACAGATCCGGACTTTGCGTCGCGATATCTCCGCTCGTAGGGCACGTAGAAAAAAAAATGAAAGCACTTTTATGATACAATTTAAGTTTTTCCTGTCGATTGAGCATATGTAGAACTTGATCGGTTCAGCCGTTACTGAGATCTGATCATCTCAATCCCCTGAATTTGTCAGATTCGCGTAAAGGAGGCACGGCAGTGTCGCGCGCTTGGCTTAGCGCCGAGACACTACCGTGTCTCCAGATATTTACTAAAGGCAAGTTAATTGTTTTTAAGTTAATAAAATTATTTCATGGTTTAAAAAAATAAAAAGCAAATAATTACACTTACTCGATTTCAGAACTTTTTTTTCAGTATAATAAAGAATATTTGTTATATATTAGTAATTGCGTAAAATTATTTGCACCTGAGTTATAATAACGAAAGAGTGAAATATGGCGAAAGACAGGGGTGATGGAGTGGGTGGTGGGGGAGGGGAAGGGACGGGAGGGAGGTGGTGCGGTGGATCGAAGATGATGGAAGTGTGAGTGAAAGGTGAAAGGGGATGTTAAAAAGTTATAATTTTGAACGGATAGAGAAGGAGATGTTTCTTAATTTTTCATTAAAATCACTACTTTTCGACCGCTTGTATAATATATCTAAAACAGCTTGACCGATTTTAAATTTTTTTGGCTCAAATTACTCGTGGTTATGCCGCCTTTCAGGACATACGACGTTCGATAAAAATTTTGTATGTTTTAGAAGTTATGCACCCTCCAAGAATGGACTTTGGTAGCTCGGGATTCTTCAAATCCCGAGTCTCTTGACTTGTAGTGTCTATTATTAATCTTCTAAACTAACTTTTAAATTAACTAGTAATTTTTTTAACATGACATGGCGGAGACACTATGGCGTCTCCTGATGTCCGATTATATGTGTATCAAATAGAAGACAGAAGTGCAAAATAGTTCCTGAAATAATGATACTGTATATATTTCTCAACTGTCAAAGATCACTTCAGGATCGCTATAGCAGTTGACAGGTAAAATATTTTAGAAATTTTTTTATACTTTGTAGAAAACTAAAAGATTATATAGAACTATCTGAATCACAATGTAAGTTAAAAGTTAAATGGAAAATTAAGAAATACTAAGAAATAAGAATAGTCTCTTCGTTATAATACAGCTATATTTTTACTTAATCTATACTTTTAGTTGTAAATCAAATATTTTGATAGAAAGAAAATTATAACGCTATAATTAAAAATTATAACAGAAGTTTTGTAAAAAGAGATGTTTTCCAATTGCTCAACATAAATGTACACAGAAATGTATAGATTAAAGCTTTATACACAGCTCAATTAGAACAAAATGTACACGATGCTTAGATTAAGTTAAACTATATGTAGCTTGTACGCATGTATAGTATTAAATAAAAACACTCAATGTCCTACAACCATATTTAGAGCTGTCGTAATTAATAACATGTAATTGTTAACGGAGTAACGTGTCCAATCGTATGTAAAGTAACTGTAAATTTCGTTACCGTTATCCAAAAAATATAACTACGTTACCGTTACAGTCAGGGCCGGCGACTTTCAACCAGCCTGGGTATAGAGTTTTCCAATTGGGCCTTAATTGATCAATTTGTTACTTTTCTCGTATTATTGGTTCGTTTTCATTTTTAGTACAGAAATTCGAATTTATTACCTCTAATTAAAGTATTGGTTTGCTCAATATTAAGGCTATAGCAGTGAACCGGCTATTCAAAGGTCGTGGGTTCGACTCCTGCTCAGGGCTGAAGATCACATTTCCCATTTTTGATTTCCAATGTTTTCGTCTAGCATGATTTTTAATTCAGTAATTTAGTTTTAAAAGGTTCAGTATAGGCCATAAAGTAGTTTATAAAAAAATTGTTTTAACAGAAGCTCTTTTTAAAGCGTAGAAAACGCAAATCTCGCATTTCATGAAAATGATTAATATTTTCCAAATTTTTAATTAAATTAACCGTTATACGCCAAAAAATTAATTACTTGGATAGGTATTAAGGATATGCTGTTTTTTATCTTTGATGTTTTTACTTATTACTGTTGGGTGATTTCAAAAGTAGGGCATACTGTTTTAAATTTAAAAGACATTATGTATATCAATTCTTAGTGCTTTGGGTAGTAATATTTTGTCGAATAAACAGTTCCTGGCTTAAACAGATGGTAAACATATCAACGATTGTTATGATTACCATTAATCGATAGCTGCCGTCATTGTCCAATGATATATCATTATGTCCTAGCAACATTATAGATGAAATTAATTTTTTCCGAGGAAAAAACACCAAACTTTGTAAATTTGTATACTATCGGCAGAGTAAAGGTCCGTGCTTTCCTTGTACCATCACATTTAATTAAAGTTTAATTTTTTCCCTAAATTTCGGATAAAGGATTCCTCATGATTCTGAGTATGGAAATTCCACACCCAGAAGTCTTTGGGTATGGAGTGCTCCATACCCTCCATACCATAGTCGCCGGCCTTGGTTACAGTTACCAAAAAAAGAAAGTAACGCAGTTACCGATAAAGTTACCAAAAAAGTAACTTGTAACTGTAACTTCGTTACAAGTAACGAGTTACTTCCATTCCCTGCATATAGATTTTGAATTGGATTATCTAGAAGGTTATTTGACTAATAATATGCCAATAAATGTTTGGAACGAGATTTCATAACATTTTATGTTATGTTCAGTTTTTTACTGAAATTAATGCGAGTTAAATCGATTTTTTACTGTAATAAGTTGTGCCATCATAATTTATAATCTACATAAAATGATTATTGTAGGCGTGCAAAATACAAGTGCTTTGCTCCTGTATTGTTTGTTTAATTAGTCTTACATATATCCCGTCTATTTGGGATATATTTTTTAGTGAGCGGGATGCTATGCCGCAGCACAGACGCTCTATTTAAGAAGTTTTTGTTAATTCTAACAATTATTTTTTTGCATTAATGCATGAATGTTGATAAATCTTAAACATTAAAGATTATTTTTAAAGATTTGAAGCTATTTAAAAAAAAATTTTATTAAGACCTATTTGTATTCCAATTTTCATTCTGAACACTAAAAATTGTCATATATTAATAAACAAATGCAAGTTGCGTCGTCATTTTACATCTTATTTATAAATTATTTGTGATTTTCTTATGAATTATATATGAGTGGTTATATTACTCCCCTCCCTCCCATGGGATAAATGGCAAAAATGCAAAGGTTTGAAAAAGTTATTTTTTAATATGGAAAATAAATTATTTTGGATTTCTATGATACAAAGTTTTTATTTGTATAATTAATTTGCTTTAAACATAGGAAATAATAATTGATGAATTAAGTTTTTGATAGGTGCGGTGTATATACCGGGTTTACCCTACTAATAATAAAGCTTATAAATGCATCCAGAAGTATTCATTATTTCATTGAATTTAACTGTAGTCGGTTTATCATTATATAAATTTAATTCATATTTGCCCAAATTATTGACGATAGTATTATGGCGAATTAATAATTCATAAGGAACATTTCTACTGCGATATATATAATGTATGTTTTCCTGCTGGATTGTTTACGTTTCAGTTAGAAAATCTACGTTCCGTATGATGCAATTCTAATAATTCACAAAAACGCAAGCAATCTAACAGGAAAAAACGCATTGTGTATATATCGCAGACTTTAATTAAAAATTTTTACAGTATAATATTTATATTATACAATATTTACATAAGCTTATATTTTCTTATCTTTTTATTTTACAATGCATTACAATTATGGTCTATTTTTTTAAGTTTTTATTACATTTAGATTAATTTGATGTAGTAGCTAGAGTAGCTAGAAAAAGATGGAAAGATGGAGAGTAAAGAGCAAGTGAGAAAGAAGTTTAGGTGGCGCGACTGGGCGTCTTGCTTATTTCGCGCATGCGCACTCCATTTTGTGTGACACTAACATCAAAGGTGCCGACAGGGAGTTGCGCTACTGTATATATACTGTGGTACTATCATAGCAACAGTACAATCGTAGAAGTCGTGTGCCTCTGTGCAGGGGAGGGGGGTGATAGTTATTTCGCGTGGAAAGTTTAACATTTCTGAACAGGGAAAGGTGTAGAATAGTGATTCATATATGGTAAGAAGTGTACCTCTTGTATTCATTTTGATTGCATTTATTCTTGGTCTGTTATATTGTGTGTGTGTCTGTGTGTGTGTGTGTGTGTGTGTGCGCGCGCGCGTGTGTAAAAATAGTACTTGTTATAATACATATATGGCAGAAATGATACGTTAATACGTATAATTTTCCAGAAATGATACGTTAATTTTGAAACTTTTTTTATTAATAACTTTTTAACGAGGTAGGTCCGACGGTTAAAACTTCCTCAAGGTCACTCAGGGTCATGACCTTGACAACATATGTCAAGGTCAAGGTCATTGGGGGAGGCTCCCCTAATCTACATTTTTACCATTTTTTTAATTTGTTTTGTTCTTTTTTTTAGTAAAATATAAATAGTGTGGGTGTATAGTTAAATGTTAAACTTTTCTTTATATAATTTATAATTAACAAGCTAAAAGATAGTAAATAGAAAATGATAATATTTACGTAATTTAACATTATGTGGGGAAAAATTGGATCGATATCGTCGTTCCAAACAAGAATTTGAATACGTCTTCCATTACCATTATTTAAAAAAAACTTTAGAAACTTATATTGTTTTTTATTACCAATATTGCGAGGAGCCTCAATTCCATCAACGAAACCAATTACCTCACTAAAAAGATAGTAAAATTGAATGTGATTTTAATGTCAAAAATCAGTTAATTCCATTTTTTTGATAAAGCAAATTTTTTATTTGGATTTAACGTACAAAACATTCCACACTAACATAAGTAAAATTATTTTATATTTTTTATTTGTCCATTTGATAATTTTAAAAATATATTAATAAAACAAATAAATTGAAATTTAAAGGACTCTTTTATATAATAATAATCAGTAAGTGAAACAAGGGCGCAGTAAGAGTCAAATTACATTGAAAATTTAATAATTCAGAAAAAATAATTCTAAAAAAAAATAATAAGGTCTCTTTCTCTAGCAGCGCCAAGTTTTTTGTACTTTTACTTTTTGAAATAAAGTATATATGTTATATATGTGACAAGAAAACATATTCCTTTCACAATTGGCGCAATCTATAATAAAAAGATTTCATTTTATTTTGAAAGGCTAACACACTTGGCGCCTTTTTTTCCTTTTTTTTAAAAAGGTAATTTTGTTGAGATATCACGCATTTTTTGTAATGTTAATTACTTCTTATAAATCTGTATATAAAATATTAAAAAGAAAACATTATAATAAAATATAATAATAGAGCTCACTGTGCGTGCCTTTGGCCTTAAAATAAAAAAGGAACAATTTTTAAATATTAAATCTTATAAGACCGTGAGAAACACAACCAATAAAATGCCTTTAACGATCGAAATGTATCTTAGGTACTAATTATAATTCCGTGAGAATTTATATAAAACTGACATCAAAACTCTCCTCTCCTTCTATGTTGATTAGCGAAATTCGAAATTGCACACCTGTAGCTTTAGCAATTCTTTTCAGATCAGCTTTTTTGCAACGAGAGGTCTAGACATGCGATTTTGTGGAATATACGCAATAAACACAAATGCACCAGACATACGATTCAGAATGTATTTACTGAGATAGATAATGAGCGTGTTGTACAGACTTTAGTCAAAACGATAAGTAAGAGAGTTAGGTAAGCTAAAACTCGTGGCGCACACAGCGTTCATAAAGGTAACGGATAATAAGTGACGCTGTTGGCACAGGAACTAATACGTCACATGGTCGGATGGTAATGTCCAACAGATTTTCGCGTTCGTTATCCTCTTCGGCATTGCTTGAGAAGCGACAGTACAGTTCAAAGCACAGCCTAGAACCAAAATCGACTCCCGAACACTTTTTCCGTGAGCTTTCAAGACATTGACTGCTTTAACAGGATACAAAAATCCTCCTTTGTCATCGCTGACTTTTATCTATCTAATGTCATTACGTTGACAGCTAATTGATTACGTTGACAGCTAATCGATATAAAATAAAATATGCTAGCAAGCGCCGTCTGCCGTTTAAAACGTGAAAAGGACAACAATTTAACGCCGTCTATCGTTTAAAACGTGAAAAGGACAACATTTCCGATGTTAAAATTTTTGACATTTTATCTTCACATCGAGATATCTTCCTTCGTAGGGTACGTAGACAATAAAAACATATTTATAATAAATAATAGAATCTTAATTTTATATTTATACGATCATATAATTGTTAACAAATTAACAAGAAAGAAGGAAGCACAAAGCTAAGCCTATTTCGGTCAAAGCTAGATCTCGATGATGCTTATTATCATTGTGTGTAAATTTTATATACCGCGTATGTAATTCCTCTAATCGCGTGCCGAAAATTTTTTTCAGACTTTACAACGCAACTCTAAATAACTACCGTGATAATATCACTTTAGTTAAATTGACAATCAATCTAACAAATTTCGATGCTTATAGCATCTTATTAGATCTTAATAATATGTTGAAAGACATATATTAAAATTTAATATTAAAGTAATGATAATTTAAAATCTGTGAAAAATTAAGATTGCGAAGAATATCACAAGTTGGCGTTTCGTCCCGGCTTCCACTACTGGACTCATCAGTAAGGTAATGTAGTGGGAGCCTACCTTAGACGCCGCGTAATTTTCGGCACGTGATTAGAGGAATTACATACGGATCTGTGAAGCTGGCACGACATTCTATCGATATCAAAAAAATGACAACAGTTCCAGTAGCACTTCTCATAGTTCTACAGTTCTACCTAAAAATAAAAAATAGTTCCGCAGTTTTAATATGGAAAAACTAAAATTGAAAATATGGCTTGCTAACTTCGCGAATCTGGCACGACAGTTTTCCTTTAAAGTATGAGAAAAAAGTAAATATTTGCACTTTTAGCAACAGTTCCCGATAGTTCTACTAAAAATCTACTAAGATATGCATTTTCAAAACAAAATAACGACATTTAACCATTTTTATACATTATATATATAGAAAATGGCATAAAACTTCTAAAAAAAGTGACGTGCTGACTATTTCTATCAGTTTCAACGGCAATTCTCGTTAGATCTCACAGAGTTCTATGCATTGCAATCATTTAGAAGCAGAGTTCCGGCCTCTACATATTTTTAATCAATTTTTTACTACCTGAGTCCAGCACGACACTTGTAGAAAAAGTGACGTGCTGACCATTTCTATCAGTTTCAACGGCAGTTTTGGTTAGTTCTCACAGAGTTCTATACATTGCAATCATTTAGAAGCAGAGTTCCGGTCTCTACATATTTTTAATCAATTTTTTAATACCTGAGTCCAGCACGACACTTGTAGAAAAAGTGACGTGCTGACCATTTCTATCAGTTTCAACGGCAGTCTTGATTAGTTCTCACAGAGTTCTATGCATTGCAATCATTTAGAAGCAGAGTTCCGGCCTCTACATATTTTTAATCAATTTTTTAATACCTGAATCCAGCACGACACTTGTAGAAAAAGTGACGTGCTGACTATTTCTATCAGTTTCAACGGCAGTTTTGGTTAGTTTTCACAGAGTTCTATGCATTGCAATCATATTTAAGCAGAGTTCTGGCCTCTAAATATTTTTAATCAATTTTTTACTACATGAGTCCAGCACGACACTTGTAGAAAGAGTGACGTGCTGGACTCAGGTAGTAAAAAATTGATTAAAAATATTTAGTGGCCAGAACTCTGCTTAAATATGATTACAATGCATAGAACTCTGTGTGATCTAACGAGAACTGCCTTTGAAATTGATAGAAATAGTCAGCACGTCACTTTTTCTACAAGTGTCGTGCTGGACTCAGATATTAAAAAATTGATTAAAAATATGTAGAGGCCGGAACTCTGCTTAAATATGATTGCAATCCATAGAACTCTGTGTGATCTAACGAGAACTACCTTTGAAACTGATAGAAATAGTCAGCACATCACTTTTTCTACAATTGTCGTGCTGAACTCTGGTAGTAAAAAATTGATTAAAAATATTTAGAGGCCAGAACTCTGCTTAAATATGATTGCAATGCATAGAACTCTGTGAGAACTAACCAAAACTGCCGTTGAAACTGATAGAAATAGTCAGCACGTCACTTTTTCTAGAAGTTTTATGCCATTTTCTATATGATGTATAAAAATTGTTAAATGTCGTTATTTTATTTTGAAAATGCATATCTTAGTAGATTTTTAGTAGAACTATCGGGAACTGTTGCTAAAAGTGCAAATATTTACTTTTTTCTCATACTTTAGAGGAAAATTGTCGTGCCAGATTCGCGAAGTTAGCACGCCATATTTTCTCGTTGATTTTTATCTATCTAATGTCATTACGTTGACAGCTAATCAATATAAAATAAAATATGCTAGCAAGCGCTGTCTGCCGTTTAAAACGTGAAACGGACAACATTTTTTCGACGTTGAAAAGTGCTACTGGAACTGTTGTCATTTTTTTGATATCGATAGAATGTCGTGCCAGCTTCACTGATCCACTACATACGCGGTATATAAAATTCACACACAATGATAATAAGCATCGAGATCTAGCTTTGACCGAGATAGGCTTAGCTTTGTGCTTCCATATTTATAATATAATTTAAACACTAAAACTAAATTACGGATATATAAAAGTTGATAAATTCAGCCATTTATTGTGAGATCCGATAATCTCGGGTACACGGAACTCATCGACTCGCGTAAAAATACACGTGCGGTCTCGCGCTTCGCGTTCACTTGGCGCGAGACACTACCGTGTCTCTTGATATATATAAAAAAATGTATTTTAAATATATTTTATATATATGGGGCAAAATTCCTGAAATGTCCTGACCAAAAAATAAAAGTTTTCCAATTTGGTCAAAACTTTACTGAAATGTTGTTA
>NW_017276747.1:416978-420051 GCF_001594065.2 Cyphomyrmex costatus | reverse complement strand
TATCGTATAGCGCAGAAAAAGACCATTAAAAATCACTACTTATATGTTAACTTTTATGCATCATACTTATAAATATAATAAATTGAAAAAAAAACATTTTAAAAAAAGTCAAAATTTTGTAACTCTTTAACTCAAAAAATAGTTTATCAAATTCAAAAATACTTGATATTTAGACTTTCACTAACAATAACAACATTTCAGTAAAGTTTTGACCAAATTGGAAAACTTTTATTTTTTGGTCAGGACATTTCAGGAATTTTGCCCCATATATATATATTGTGAAATATCGAAATATAGAGAAACTATGTGTCCAGGTATTTACTATCAAGGAATTAAGTGTTTAGATGATGTCTATATGTTCGTCGTCGAGGAAGTAAGTGTCTACGTGTTTGATTTCGAGGAAGTGAGTGTCTAGGTGTTCGCTGTCGAGGAAATAGGTGTCTAGGTGTTCGCATTCGAGGAACTAAGTGTCTAGGTGTTCGCCTTCGAGGAAGTGGGTGTCTACGTGTTCGACGTCGAGGAAGTGAGTGTCTAGGTGTTCGCCTTCGAGGAAGTGAGTGTCTAGGTGTTCGTATTCGAGGAACTAAGTGTCTAGGTGTTCGCCTTCGAGGAAGTGAGTGTCTAGGTGTCCGCTTTCGAGGAACTAAGTGTCTAGGTGTTCGCCTTCGAGGAACTGAGTGTCTAGGGGTTCGCCTTCGAGGAACTAAGTGTCTAGGTGTTCGCCTTCGAGGAATTGGGTGTCTACGTGTTCGACGTCGAGGAAGTGAGTGTCTAGGTGTTCGCCGTCGAGGATATGGGTGTCTAGGTGTTCGCCGTCGACGAAATAAGTGTCTAGGTGTTCGCCGTCGAGGATATGGGTGTCTAGGGATTTGCCGTCGACGAAATAAGTGTCTAGATGTTCGCCGTCGAGGAAGTAGGTGTCTACGTGTTCGCCTTCGAGGAAATGGGTGTTTAGGTGTTTGTAAGAATAAGAAACAATGTGTCGTCGTCGCCGTCGTCTTCGTCGTCGTCGTCGTCGTCGTCGTCATCGTCAGCTACGGAGAGAGGAAATGCATTCTGGAAGTTTTGGCGCAAGAGATATAAATGTGTATCTATGGATGCGGTCGAGTTGCCACTACGAATGCTTCGAAGCGTTTGATTAACCAATCAGAAGAAAGAATTTTACAAATTAACCAAGAAATGCTTCAAAGTATTCGTAGTGGCAACTCGACCGCACCCTATAGTATCGATCTCTGCGATTTGTAAGATCGATAAAGTCGGATTGAGTCTCGGCAATAACAAAGGATTGAGGTTAGGAAATTTGTCACATCGATGGCATAGACGAATACCTAAGGTTAGAATACCTGTGTAACTTTTTAAAGACAATTCTACTAGCTAAGGTCGTTGCGCAGATATTTTATATATGGTATAAAACCTGCGCAACGACAGTGCTTGCGTTCGAAAATGCTGCGAGCATAAATACAGGTTAGGAAATTTGTCACATCGATGGCATATAAAAACATGTAAATGAGGTTAAAATAAATAAATTTTCTGATCATTTATCTGATTATTTTATGAAATATGAAATAATTTATTAAAGTTGCAATATCCTTTCGTACGCAGGATTATTAAAAAAAATTTAATTAAGTGTGTACGCAATGCAGTAGGAAGTGAAGATTTGAATCTTCTCGATTTAACGCAATCTGACGTGATTGGTGGCTCGGCATCTCTTTGTTACATTCACACATTTTGAAATCACCAAGCACGCTCCTGGTTCGTGGAATTATCGTGAAATTATTAAAACATCTCTACGATATCGTATCAGATAAGTTTTATAATATATCTATTAACCTGTTTTCTCTGTTCTATATATAAAATTTGTTAAAAAAGAACTGATTCTATGTGTTGTATTTTAATTACAGATTTTTAAAGAAAAGACCTGAATCCAATCTGTCAGTATATAACTTTATATTTGATAGTTACCTCAATATTATCCTATGAAATAATTTATTATTTATCAGGTCTCTATTACATTTGTCCTATTTTTTACAATATCTTTACAAGTATACCTTGATAAATAATAGATTATTTCATAGAATAATTATGAGGTAACTACCAGACAAATAAATAATAATATAGTAAAAGGCAACTCACAAAATAAACACAGTGATGAGAAAATCAAGATATAAAATTATTTGGTTTTAGTACACATGCCTTTTAAGGATGACAAATAGTTTTCTGGATATTTTAGTAAATGGTATAACTACCTGACAAATAATAAATAATATATTATTTCATAGAATATATAATTTTGAGATAACTACCAGACTTACCAAATAAATGACAATATAGTAAAAGGCACTCACAAAATAAACACAGTAATGAGAAAATCAAGATTATGCCAAATAAAGAATTATTTGATTTTTTTTTTTAGTACACATTACCTTTTAAGGACATTGACAAATAATTTTCTAGATATTTTCGTAAAAGATATATAAAGACAGATTGGTTCAGGCCTTTCCTTTCAATAAATCTGAAATTATAATTCAGTACAAAGAATCTGTTCTTTTATAATTATATAAAAAATAGAGAGAACAAATTAATAGAGATTCTAAAATTATCTGATATTGATTCCAATCGTATCAGATATGTTTAGAATTTCTATTAATTTGTATTCTCTATTCTTTATATAATTATAAATGAACTGATTCTTTGTGCTGTATTTTATTTTCAGATTCAGATTGAAAGGAAAGGCCTGTTATTATTTTTTTTACAAAACAGTAGAAAGTGAATTTTGTATCTTCCCGATTTAATGTAACCGTCTGACGTGATTTGGGAACCTGATATCACTTTGTTAGATTCACATATTTTAAAATCATCAAACGCTTCTGGTTCATGAAATTACCGTGAAATTATTAAAAGATCTCTTCGATGTCGTATCAGATAAGTTTTCTAATATATCTATTAATTTGTCCTCTCTTTTCTCTATATAATTATAAAAGAACTGATTCTTTGTGTTCTATTTTATTTTCAGATTTATTAAAAGAAAAGGCCTGAATCCAATCTGTCAGTATATCTTTATATTTGACAGTCA
>NW_017276747.1:387261-415717 GCF_001594065.2 Cyphomyrmex costatus | reverse complement strand
CCTTTGTATTCTTATTAAAAGATCTTCCTATTCGAAACCAAGTGACTTAATTCTTCTTTAAAAAAATTATATCACAATTAATTTAATAATAAAATGAAAAAAATTTATAAAAAAATTTTTTATGTAAAAACACTTCGCTCTGCTAGAGCGAATAAGAAAAACAATGAAAACTATCTAAAAGCTATAATAATTAATACAAATGTGTGTATGAAAATGTAATGATAATTTAAAAATTATAGTAAACATATTCTAAATGCTACATTTAATTAATAAATTTACAGCTTACTTTTCTTTTTTTATATATTTCACTCGCATATACTGTACGCAAATATACATACAGACTGCATACTTTAACTTTCGTAGTTTCTAATCTCTTTTATACAAAATGTTACATCCATATATAATTTTATTATGACGTTAGTATATATTGGGATAGAGATACAATTCACTCGCACATACATATACACGAATATATACACACTGGTTTCGAATAGGAAGATCTTTTAATAAGAATACAAAGGCATATACTAGGTATCATTGTATGAAGATAAAGATAGTACCACATGTGCTTTACTTTTTAATTTAGTAGAATTTAAATGAGAGTACTATATGGGTTCTTAAAGATTAAAGGTACCACTTGTGTTTTACTTTTTAATTTAGTAGAATTTAACTTGGCGCCGACTGTTGATATCAAATCTTGTATACAAATGATAAATGTCATTGATTTAAGTAAATAATAAGGATAATATCACGTAGGTTTTTAAAGATTTGAATTTAACTAGGCGCCGACTATTGATATCAAATCATTTATACAAATGATTCATGTCATTAGAATTAAGTAAATAAGGGTAATATCACGTAGGTTTTTAAAGTTGATTCTACTAAATAGCAAATGTGATTGGTCAGTTTCACAGTCGATTAAGTAATTGATGTTGGTGAAACTGGCCCAAATGGTTTTTTGACCAGCAGCATCCACTCTTAACGCTTTTTTCTACCTTTCTATTTAAAAAGGTAAGTTTATATATACATACAAATGATACATGTCATTAGAATTAAATAAGTGTAAGGATCGTACCTCTTAAATCTTTAGAGATAGAATTTTTAAAGACTAGTTAATTAAACGATATATTTTATGGGAAAAATCCATATTATATGATCTTTTATACAAATGATAAATGTCATTAAAATTAAGTAAGTAATAAGGTGGAATTTTTAATTTAAACACAGTAACATTTTGAATATATGTATAAATAAAGTATCAATTCTAAATAAATTATTTTTAACTCAAGATTATAAGTAATTATGTTTATATGATTCAAGTACATTTCCTTCTTCAGTTGAAACAATATTTATTCAACAGAACGGTCCAGAGGTTTGACACTAGTGCGTTACTGAAATGATAAGTATTGATTACTCAATTTAAGAAATTATAATCTTAAGTTCAGAATAAATTATTACTTAAAATGCGAAGTTTGTTAAGTTGAAATAAAAAAATTTGTTTTACTGTTGAAATGAAACATATACTACATTAGGAAGAAAAAGTTCCAAAATAGAGTAAATATAACTTGTTTTTTATTTCTTGAATTCATGAAACAACTTTATCTATTTAAGTACAGTTTACTTCCCTTTAGTATTTTAAAGTTAATATTAAGTTAAAGTTAGCATAACGAATTTTTAATAAATTAATAATATAATTGAATTATAGACTCTTATATATTTCAAAACAATTACAAAAAATTAAGTAAAAACATAAAGGCTATTAAGAGACAACGCTGATAGCAGTGCGCAAAATATATGTATAATCTTAAAATCTAAAACATAGACATTATGTCGAACGTTTTGATCCTTAGTTTCGGATCATCATCAGCGACAAATACAATATAAAATTAAAAATTACTCACAATTAGAGTTGCAAACAATGATGTTGTCCCGTAGTATGTAATACAACCAATCTGAGGCAAGTCTATCACTTCTTCAGGTGAAAGTATGTACATTAGTTTAAATAATTGAGTATGTCTGTGAAATATATAATACATCAAGAATTGAAAAATTACATTAAAAAGTTTTTTAATAATAAAAATTTGATAAAACAGTAAAAATTAAATATTCAATAAGCTTACCTCAGTTGGCCGACAAAAAACATAAAATCAATTATTTCACAGAAATCGAATTGATCAAATTTCATCGTCAATATGTCTGTATATGACGATGTATAACGATATAATGAAGACCGTTATTACAAATCAACAGACCACAAACAAGTTAGGTCAAATTAATGTTTATTAGTTTGTCCAAAATGTCAGCGTATGAGCGATCAAGACCATCGGTATCTGTTTTTAAATTAAGACCATTACTTTTTGTCTTAATGTAAAGAATTTCTGATATTAATCGTTTATGATAAAAACTTTCGCAGTCCAAAATATCCACATTATTCCAGTTAAATTCATGATTATGATCCAACCTATGATCCGTGATGACAGATTTGGAAGAAGTATTCCTCCGTATATGATTACGATGTTCATTAACCCTTGTTATCAATTTTCTCTTAGTTTATCCAATATAGGTTGCATCACAATCATTGCATTTTATTTTGTAGATTACATTCATTTTTGTTTCGCGTGTAATAGGATCTTTTTATACTTTAATGTAATCATTCAATTTATTAATACTAAAGAAAGATATTTTATAATTGAGTCCATTAACAATGTTTTTGAATCTGTCAGAAAATCCTTTTATGTAAGGTATAATTAACCAATTTATTTTCTCTCTTATTGTGTTATTGTCATTAGAATTAAGTTGTAACGGCTTATTTATAATTGATTTAATTCGTTTACTGACATTTTCAAAAATAAAGTCCAAAGGATAGTCATTAAGTAACAAGATATCAATTATGAATTTTAAATTTTTCTCATGAAAGTTTGGATGCGAAAGTAAAAACGCCTTATCAATCAGTCCAAAAATTACTCCAATTTTTTGTGAGACGGGGCGTTGAGACCAAAAATTAAGCATTCTACCTGAATACGTAGGTTTTTGAAACCAGTCAAATTGTAAGACATCAATTTAACAGATCAAAAATTATATTTATGAAAAAGTTGTTAAAACTAGAACTCAAAGATGCCTTTAGATATCAGAAATTCTTTACATTAAGACAAAAAGTAATGGTCTTAATTTAAAAACAGATACCGATGGTCTTGATCGCTCATACGCTGATATTTTGGACAAACTAATAAACATTAATTTGACCTAACTTGTTTGTGGTCTGTTGATTTGTAATAACGGTCTTCATTATATCGTTATACATCGTCATATACAGACATATTGACGATGAAATTTGATCAATGCGATTTCTGTGAAATAATTGATTTTATGTCTTTTGTCGGCCAACTAAGGTAAGCTTATTGAATATTTAATTTTTACCGTTTTATCAAATTTTTATTATTAAAAAACTTTTTAATTTTTCAATTCTTGATGTATTATATATTTCACAGACATACTCAATTATTTGAGTATATAATTAATGTACATACTTTCACCTGAAGAAGTGATAGACTTGCCTCAGATTGGTTGTATTACATACTGCGGGACAACATCATTGTTTGCAACTCTAATTGTGAATAATTTTTAATTTTATATTATATTTGTCGCTGATGATGATCCGAAACTAAGGATCGAAACGTTCGACATAATGTCTATGTTTTAGATTTTAAGATTATACATATATTTTGCGCACTGCTAACAGCGTTGACTCTTAATAGCCTTTATGTTTTTACTTAATTTTTTGTAATTGTTTTTAAAGATAGTACATTTTGATTATGTAAATAAAGTATTGACAAAATTAAGAAGACAAAAAAAACTCTTTTTTTATACAAAAAATAATAAACATTGAAATGGCATTGTTAGAGTCAATAAATTAAATGATAATATTCTAAGTAACTATCACAACATATATTTAAATTGTAATTATTATGACATAAAAATGTCATAATAGTTACAATTTACTATAGTCTTTATTATAGTCACTTAAAACTACTTATAATATAACATTAAAAGATGGAAATATATTACATATAATTATTAGTTTCGACTACAGTATATAGTCCTATTCAGATTAACATTGGTTGAAATTACATATTATAGACAATCGCATTTTAATACTTATGGAAAAATTATAAAATTATTTATATAAATCTGTAAAGAAAAATAATAATTATTTAGGATTAAATATAAATTTTAAAAGAAATTATAAATAGACAAACATACCGACAGATTTATATCACATTCGGAAATATTAATCGATC
Organism: Cyphomyrmex costatus; assembly: GCF_001594065.2. Lineage (NCBI taxonomy): Eukaryota > Metazoa > Arthropoda > Insecta > Hymenoptera > Formicidae > Cyphomyrmex > Cyphomyrmex costatus. The sequence goes on along the minus strand of NW_017276747.1, from coordinate 411,419 downwards.
CGCGTATCAGTAATTGTGCAATAGTAAAAAACCAACAACTAAGAGATGTCAAAGAACAGATGATAGTCAATAAACAATGAATCAAAGATAATATGTTAAAGATGTAAAAAACTGTATCATAAAGGAGCTGATGAGTTTCGAACCGAAATTATCGAAAAAAAAAGAAATACGGTTCGCTTGCGACGCTAGTGAAATTTGGTTAAAACTCGACTTGATTTCGACTCCGAAGTTCAGCTCGATAATATCGGTTCGCAGCTCATCAGCTCTCGGCACGGCTCGGCTTGGCTCGAGGCTCAGCTCTCGGCTTGCGGCTCGGCTCGAGGCTCGCGACTCGGCTCGCGGCTCGGCTCGGCTCGAGGTTCGGCTCGCATTTCGGCTCGATAATCTAGACGCACCTTAATATCGTGCAATCAATTATACAAAGATAAGTCAAACTTATACGATGGATCAACGCAGATAAAAATCGAACAGCAATAACTGATATTAAAAGATCAAATTTTATTTACAGTAGGTATATACGCTTTATAAAGACCTTCTGTGTCAGTTTGTAAATTTAAACTATGTTTCTGTTTTTTAATATTTAACATTTCTGAAACCAAGCGCTTTCTATGACAAGGTTCTTCATCAAGAATGTTTAAATTATCCCAATGAAAATCATGATCATGGTTTAATCAATGTTCAGTTTCAGTACCGATCTCACAGATGTATTATGTCTGATATGACTACGATGCTCATTTATTCTTGTCTTTAATTGTCTACTCGTCTGTCCTACATAAGACGCTTCACAATCGTTAACTGAATTTGTAGACAACATTATTTTTGGTTGTGTGGAGACTTGAGTCTTTTTGTATCTTAACATATTTACTAATTTTATACGGAGTATCAAAAGATACTTTGATCGTTTCTGTCAAATATTTTGAATTTTTCTGTGTGGAATGAATGGTACCGTAAGCCAAGATAAATTTTCATTATCTTTGTTATCTCTTTGTATCAAAAGTGAATTTTCACAATTTTTTAATAAGTATTTTATTCTTTGGTTGATAGTGTCAAAAGTAAAGGATAAAGGATAGTCATTGTCTAATAAAATGTTCATAAATAATAAGAGTTAGGTTTTTTGTGTGGAAATGTAAATCAGAAATTAAAAAGGCTCTATCAACCAACGAAAAAATAACGCCATTTTTCTGAGAGATTGGACGACTTGAGTAAACGTTTATGAAATTACCAGAAAAAGTGGGCTTATGATACCAATCAAACACAAATCTATTAATTATTATTATAATTATGATATCCAAAAAATTTAATTTATTTTTCCCCTCCAATTTCTAATGTAAATTGAAGACGGGGGTGAAAAGAATTACATGACTGAAACAAAGCATCTATTTTTTCGGTAAGCACTACAAATGTCGTTAGTACAATAAAAAATTAATTATAAATAAATCGAGCGTTTGATCTGCGCGAGGGGTGGTGAAATGAGGGGAACAGCGGAAGGCGGAGGCGATTCGAAAATCGGCCGAAAGTTACATACACTTTAAGTATGTTCACTTTGAACTGGCACGAAGAAACTGGGTCGAAGATGGTAGAGATGTGAGTGAAAGGTGAGAGAGGATGTTAAAAAGTTGTAATTTCGAAACAGAGTGTAATACGGCGAAAGAGAGCGGGGTGGGGATGAGTGGTGGGGGGAGCGAGAGGGGTGGGGGAGGAGATCCGGAAAGTCGAAGATGGTGAAGGTGTGAGTAAAAGGTGAGAGGGAATGTTAAAAAGTTGTAATTTCGGACGGATATATACGTACATATGGACATACAAAGGAGACGTTTCTTAATTTTTCATTAAAATCATCACTTTTCGACCGCTTGTATTTCTATAGAAAAGCTTGACTAATTTAAAATTTTTTTGGCTCAAATTACTCGTGGCGATGCCGCCTTTGAGGACATATAACATTCGATTCAAAATTTTTTATATTTTAGTAGTTATGAAGAATGGACATTGGTGGCTGTTACGTCCGGTTTCGTTTCGCAACGCCCGGACGCCGAGCGAGGGGCCCGTTTCGCCACCACTATTCGTGCAACGTGGTACGATGGATCAGGTGGGGGCGCGAAGACCGCTAAACGCACAGCGCGTCCTACGGGTATCGGGCTGATGCTCCGTATGACAGGCTTGGACGGCGGTGTCGCGACGGCCCTCCTAGCCTCCGCTCTCTCGACCAGAGGTTGGGCAGGGAGGTCAGCATTCCTCACAGAGGGCTTTCCTCTGACCCAACAACCCCCTGGCTCGTATGATGCCCGGTTCCCGGGTACCGGGTGATATTCAGGGACCCGCCGGTGCACTCAACGCGGATCGGCTATGGCTTGCGGATCGAACTCTTCGAAATGATTGTAATCTCGAACTAGGCGTCGGTACGCCATTCGCCGTCCCAAGTCCCTTTTGCGGAGCATATCCCTTTTCCTGCAACCATTCTCTCTTAATTTCTGGTGAAGCTTGGATTCACGAGAGCGGGCACATGCACTGTCACTATGTTAACGAAAATCATTAATCTCGATGAGAGGCGTACCAGGAAGAAACGAGGGGCGGCTTTGTGGTTCCCGAAAGCCGCTGCAGCCCCGCTCCGTAGGCGGCCGGAGTTTGTCTCAAAACTCGCGGCGGCCCTTTTCAGGTAGGCCCCCGAGACACTCGAATTCCATACTGAGATCCGAGTACAATTAACGGACTATCATGGAGGCGTCTCCAGGACGAAACGAGGGGCGGCTTTGTGTTTTCGAAAGCCGCTGCAGCCCCGCTCCGTAGGCGGCAGGAGTTTGTCACAAAACTCACAGCGGCTATCCCAGAGAGGCCCCCAAACCAACGCGTTTTCTCAAAACTACAGCCCTCCGAAGAATCCAAGTCACTCACAACAATTATTGACGGCACAGACGATCACAATACGCTTAGGCACTTCACAATCTATGAGTAATTATATAGCGAAAGAAAGGGTAACAAAATTAAATAAAAGAAATTTCGAAACAAAAACAACTATATTTATTATTTTACTTACACTATTTGTGTATATATTTATATCTTTACAAAAGAAAGGAAAAGAAAACGCGAAACAAAGCAATTAACAAAAAAAACAAATTGTAATTAGATGGATTATAGAGATATTCACAAATCATAGAGTTTCAGTACTGACGTGCGCGAAACAACTAATTAACAAAATGCTACTCTGAGAACAAAGTCGTAAGAACCGAAGTGCTGATTACTCGTAATCGAAATGCTATTCTTAATTCCGAGAACGAAGTGCTTCTAATGCGCGAAGGAAAGTATCTCTTAAGTAAGTGATATTCAACTGTGTGCGAACTCCAAACAAACCCAAGTGAAAAAATTTTATACAGATTTGATAAAAATTGTAGAATTTTAATTGTTTCAAAATTATGGTAAAAAATGATTCTACACAATTTGTAAACAATTTATGTAATTTGATACTAATTGTATAAAACCAGTACAAAATTCTAGAGTGGGAGGGAATTTTATATACTGTAAACAAATTCGTTAAAAATTTATCTCTTTAAGACCTTCTAAATTGTAAGTGCCGTAACAAATATTAATATAATATTGGGGCTGAATGTTACAGTGATATTATTGTAATATTGCGGTAATATTGCAGATATCTTGCAACATCATTGCAGAAATATTGCTCTACTTATAAAAAATAAATGCACTGAAAAAAAATCAATCATCCAATCAATTAAATATCATAATAGATATCGGAATTATTACGCTTTTTTCTCTGTAACTATCTGCTTTCTATTCATAAGTACAAATTGTTTAAGGTGAGTCAACCGACCTAAAGTTGTCAAAAAATTGGGGAAACTTTGGGCCGTAGCCATTCATTTTTTCGTAACTTTTTTTAGAATTTCTTTTGAGTAGAAATTTCCTCAGACCCTGATCAGGGCCGGACTACTACGGTACGGCCCTGATCAGGGCCTTAACAAATTTCTATATGTTCCCATCATAAGGGCCGGGTGAAGTAATATAGTTAGGGTTTGTTGCTCATATATATAGGAAAAATCAAATCTGAAAGTTTGACCTCTGTCGTCGATTCGACAACTTGACAAAAGAGAAATCTCAAATCTCATTTCCGGTTTGATTTTTCGTATCTATTAGCAACGAATCCGGAATATATTACTTTACCAGTTAGTCCTTGTGATAAGAAACCTATGTCTGTAAAAAATTCTGAAAAATGTGCCTAAAAAATGAATGATTACGGTGCGAAGAAACGAGTTAATGTATTATAATTACACGAATTTGAAGAAGCTGGTGTTGAATGCTTTTTACATTTGAGTTAATGTATTGAATTAACATATTTATTTATGTATATATATATGTATATATATATGTATGTATATATTTATTTATTTATTTATGTATTGAATTAACATATTTATTTATGTTTAATTTTTTGTTTAACTTTAAATACATATTTAACTTTAACAATTATATCTCATTATGTTAATATTATTTAGTGTTAGTCTTCATTTCATTATTAAGACGTATCTTGTCTCTCATTTCCACTAAATTTTGAGCGATGCTCTTTTTTACTGTTTGATCGTCCATGGGTTTCCAACCATTTTTCTGAGCATGTGATCTTGTGAATGCTATAATATAATAAGAAATATATCCCTGAGACGAACCTACAGATTATGAGAATAATTTTTTAGGAGAGATAAAAGAATATCTACAAAATTTGAGTATATAATAGTACAGTAATGATATATATTTAAAGTTTGATGCAATTATTAAAATTTTCTTTTTTTATGCTAGGTATACTTGTTCTCCTTTTTTATACTGTGTTTTCACCTAAAATGGCATTAACTCCTTTTTGGCTGAGTGCCGATCGGAAATCGGACGATTCTTTCGTACATTTGCCCTTCAATGAGCATTTCAACAACGCTTTAGTAGTGAAAACTAATTTCATCAACGACCTAGCCATCAATGTTTGTTTCGTACACGTCTCCCGAAGGTTTTTTAAGGCGAAGTTCTTCACAAAAATTATGGAAGTTTTCATTAATTCGACTACCTAAAAGCATAGAACTGTATATGAAATGAGCATGATCTCTCTCTCGTAAAAAAATTTTTTTTTAATTTTTTCTCTATCGTGATACTTTTTAACACCCTATTAAATTGAACATATACATAGACATGATAATTGCAAATTTATACAAAATGATAACGATCCATTGGTTACAATTTAAAAGAGATATTTTAGACTTACAATTTGTAACTAATTATGTACAATATATTACTTGTAATATAATTTACAATGTAGAACTAATTATATACAGTATATACAATATCTATTTCTTTTCGTAATTATTTTGTGGGATACATATATAATTTTCTACTCGTAACAATTTTCCCTGGATCTCTCTTAATGGTAGAACATGAATACTGTATGTTTCGCGTATTGAAAATAAGTGTTGGGAGAGATTTATATTTGCGACATCACTGATTACTATATCTTGATATGTTCGTATTAGTTCTCTTAATACAACAAAATAATTATTTCCTACACAGAAATAAAGTAACGCCACACCAAAATTTGAAGAATTCTAAAATACGTGGGTATTATTACGTTTCTGTTGTTTTTGGTAATGCACGGATGTAAATATCGTTTTTCCAATTTTCGCTCGTGAAAAACATGTTGTGTTTTGGGTAGACATTTCACGAGTTGCACAGAACTGATTAATAACATGCAGTTCTTCTTCATGAAAATTAGTAGTAAGTGGCTTACCAATCAAAGTCATTGGAAATTTAGTATTATTATTTGATAAATTGAGTTTATGACGGAGCACCCTGCGAGCATTAAGAATATGGAGGGTGTTTGCAATCTTCATATCTATTTTATTTGGACCGTATACAATTCTTTTTACTTGACCATTTCCATCTTCAAAAAGAAATGCTGACCACGACCAAAAAGGACCTCATAAACGAACACTTTGTGCCATATGGATTAGTTGGTGTACATTAAATGAGCATTTATTTCGACCATAGAGTTTCTCCAAATCAATTACAAATAATTTTAACAAGCGTTCTGCGACATCTATTTCAATCGTGTGGATTTTACTCTTACATAAAATGGACGTTGCAAGAACTAATTTTAAAAAATGATAATAATAATTTTTTTTTAGTTTGTTGATTAATAAAATTGGAAAATAATGCAGAAGGGCTGCTCTTAATTCCGAAGCTTTCCAATAATGAATGTATTTTAGTATCCTCGGCAGGCGTGTTATGTAATCTGGAGGATAAATTTTCTGCAAACTTTGATCAATTTGGCGTCTTAAATTTTTTCTAATGTAGAAAGTATCGTTTTTGTATTTTGGATCAAACCACAAGAAAAGTAGCATTCGAAACACTCCAAGTAATATTGCATGCATATAGTCTGGTACAAATGAAGTTGACACGTCAAACATAGGAATCGACGCACATATCGAGATCTCTTTAACTCCTTTTACATGCTTTAAATTTTCTTCACGGGTTTTTGTGCCTTGTTGGTGCATCCGCTCATTCGTTCGAATTATCGGTTATAATTAAATGGAGGCTCTGGTATGTCCTAAACCAGTTTCAATTACTTCACCTTCCTGCTCACAAAATGTACACCCACATTCTCCATTATACTGCATGATATTTTGGCAGCATGCTCTTGCAGGAGCGTCTACAGTTGCAATAGGGGCTATCACTTTGCTGCAATGTACGGTTCCAGTGGTGTCCTTCCATTCAATTCCGTTCTCGTATAAATCAATTAAAGCGTCAACAAATAGTTTAAGAAACGAAGGCATAGTTGGTTTCATTTCCCGACTATAATATACTCCTACTGTAAGTTGGATATTTCTCCTGAATTCAGGTGGAATATTTACAATTTGGACCTGGATGAGCCATACTTGGCCATTTGAATTATTAGCAACAGGTAGACCATCTGTATTCCATAACAAAATCACATCATATTCGCCAGTGACAACATTTTCTAGAAAATATTTACATTTACTGCCGGAGGTTATATCAGAAATATAAAAAGGATCCTGCTCGCCAGAAGATTTATGATTTCGTATTAATGCCGGTAAATTTCTGGTTTCAAAAGTATTTCTTAATAAGCATTTTAAATCATATTCTATAAAAATACCATTAATTTGATTGCTTTTACATTTCTCGCACACTAAAATTATTGGATTAGAATTATAAATACCTAAGTAATGCGAACAATTTTCACAAATTCTATGTTTTTTTATAAGGGTTGATTTGTTTGGCATTATTTGATCTAAAAGTTTCATAAGGAAATATTTTGTCTTTGGAATATTATTGGGTTTGGGTAATAACGTTTGTAGAAGTATGAAAAGATTATTCAAGGACTTTTTAGTCGTATAATTGTCAAGAAAATAATCTAAAATTTTCAAGACGCTTTCGCCTACTGTCGTGTCGGAATCTTCATAAATTTTCTTCTCCATCCATTCGTTTTCATTTTCACAAAATTCTTCAAACTCGTTTGATTCAATTGATAAGGTATCACTTCCGGCTGATATCTCGCTTATTTCATCGGTTACAACATGTTCATCATATTCGAACGTCTCGTTTAGTTCATCCTCACCATTTAAATCCTAAATATCACATAATGATATTTAGTAATTTAATTATTTTAATTATTGAATTATATTTAAATAGTACTTTATGGTCAAGGATCGAACATTATTTTTCATCATGACGTGTTCGTAAAGTACATACTGCAGGGAGCGCTTTGAGACCTCACCTTAGGACCTAACGTCTTACTAGTGTCCAACCTGTTTCTATGTAATTTTTTATCTTTTTGTTGCAAAAAATAACCAGTAATATCACGGTTTCTTGCACTTTATGATCCTAATATGTTCATAATAAGAAAAACATGTCTATTTGTTACAGTTCGAATAACAATTTATTGTTAATAACAAATAAAGTTCAAAAAGTTGGAAAAATTTAGAAATAATTTGTCTGTGAATAATCAAATAAGGTCAGGCCACGACAAACGTCACTAGATATTTTCGCTGATATTTTGAAAATTAAAAATAACCATGAAAATTTTTCGTCTATAGAATTGTATATGATGTATAGAATTGTATACAAATTATTACAAGTATATACAATTGTATAAATTTATATAAAGTTTAATATAATATTGAATAACGGCGAATTCTTGGTAAACTTTAATTTGTGTACAGTAATATACACCTGTAAATATACACCTGAAATGTATGCATCAATAAATGTATGCATCAAGAGCGCCCAATCTTTGATGTATTTTCAGTGAATTGGCACTAAAATTTCAGTAAAATTTGAATCCATTACTAAAACATTTAGTTAATATTCATTGGTGCATGGCTGCTACTGGCTCGAGTAAAAAATATTTCTTTTGCAGAGATATCGCAGGAATCTTATTGACGAAACGAAATTTATATGATTTGTCCATTCTCATATAGATAATAGGATAATATAGATAATAGGGATATTATATATATATACATAATATATATATATTTTATATTTATATATTATTTTTTTAATACCTCCACTTCCATATATTGTAATTCCATTTGTGTTTCTTGTTGTCCAGTTTCATGATTTCGAAGTCGCTCTAACCTCTTCCAACGTCGGAGAGTTACAGCAGGAATTTCCGGGAACTAATGTAGATGGAAAATGAACTATAATGGTTAGGTTTAAATGGTAAAATATTGCAGGTTTTATTTAAGTATGGTTTCATTTTTGTATTCACGATCAATATTCCGCGACATTATTTAGCCACGCTCACTTAAAAATTATTCCATGAAAAAAGTTATATAAATATGATAATAAAAATTACCTCCTCCTCGAGAATAGCGTCTCGATATCTTGCCGCCATTGTAATAATATGAATTACGAAAATTCTGTATTCCACTCTTCATACATAAATAGAATGGAACGAAGTTTCCATGGCAATGCAGAAACGGAAAATCGACGTCAATCGCAAACAATTTCTAACCGCCAACTCGAAATCAGTTCCGCCAACGAAAAAATGGAATCGCAAATTTTAATTCAATGCGAAGATACATCGCTATGCGTGGTGCATAAAAATGCAATTTTATACAAAAAACAAGGGGAATTATTGAAAGGGGCGGAAGTTCATTTTTTGTGGCCTGAGAATTCCCAAAAGGCGTAGACGTACAAAGGAACGATTGTGGAAATGTCCTGTAAGTACTTTTTGAAAATGGAAATTATTATCCAATATAATTTTAAAAAAGTCAGTTTTAAAAATCAAATAGTATTAGATTTATAACAAATTAATATTTTATTTTAGATGACGAAATAAAATTATTGGACATGATGGACGATTTACATGAGAAAGCAAAAAAGAATTATAAACAAAAAAACAAACATGCAACAAAAACCAAGAAATTGAAGGTACAAACAAATAAATTTCTAATTTCTAAAATTTCTAAACTCTTTTAAATTTCTAATTAAAGTGTAATAAAAAAGTAACAAAATATAATATAAGATAAAAATTTATTCATTAATATAGAAGGATACTCGCGAAGATTTAAAAACGCAGTTAAACTGTATATCGAAGAGCAAAACTTTCATTGAAATATCCGATGTAAATATAGACCCCCAAATCAGTAATCTGCCAGAACCAAAAAACAATACTAATAATTACGAGATTTTTAATACAAGAAAGGAAGTCGATATTGATGATCAGCCACACCTCTGCGAGAGCGGGACTACATTGCCGGTATAATTTCATCGATTCTAAATATGTCATTAAATGATTGAGAAAAAATAAATTTAAAAAATTCTGAATATTGAAGGTTAAATGACTTAAAGTCATATAAATTCTACCAAATCGTAACTACCAAGTAACATTAAAATCTAGCATACAATTTTACAAATTGAGATTTTTATTAATAGTGCACTAAGTCCAGTTTTTGTGTAAATTGAGATAGTGATAAATTCTTACTTTTGAAGAATTAATATATCATTTGCTATATATTACAATCACTAGTCTTATTTTTTTAACTCCATATAAAAATTAAGCCGTTTTTTTTTATATTTTCCCAACAATTTTCTATAGGGACTTAGTTCCTTTTTTGTATGGACTGATTCATTAGACCTTTTAATTTCTCATTCTCAATTTCGTTTTCTTAGTTTCAATATTCAGCATTGTCGACTTTAAAACCAGAGTATGATGACTTTATTCCATCAGCCGTCAGTAAATCAATATCTGACGTAAACTTAGCAATGAATACCCTGAAATCAGTATTAATGGTAACTAATCCTAGAATTAAAATATTGAATTTATTAACTGCATATCTTTCCAATAGTGGTTATTCTTGTAAGTTTACTTACTGCTAATAATAATATTTCAGACTCTACAGAATTTACAAAAATCAAAAAACTTGGAGAGTCCAACAATAAACGTAGGCATTGATCAAACAAAACGTAAACGATCTTACGGAATGTCCGAAAATGGTATCCAAAATGTTGATTCTGAAACTGAAAAGGTGAATTTTAAAATTTTTAATTGTTTATTGCTTTCAGTTTTACGTATTTAAATTACTAATTTTCAACATCTCATATTATTAAAATTAATACTCAGAACAATTTAGTAATGGGTATACTTACTTTTAAGCCTACAAAACAAGCTCTAACAATTCATTCAATCATTGATAATATTGATTTAAATAGCTGCGACGATATAGAGAATGTACTGGTAATATTTTATTTATGATTTTAAAAAGTATTAACTTTTTTAATGACTTATACAATTAATTAATTTATTTATGCATATCTTTTCAATAGAGGTTATATTTATAAGTTTACTTGTTGCTAATAATACTATTTCAGAAGCTAGAAAATTTAGAAAAATCAAAAAACTTGGACAGTCCAACAATAAACGTAGGTTTAGCTCAAACTAAACGTAAACGATCTTACGGAATGTCTGAGAATGTGATCCAAAATGTTGATACTTTACCTGAAAAGGTGAATGTTTAAATTTTACATTTTGTATTACTTTCAGTTTTCGCATTTAAATTACTAATTTCCAACATCTGATATTAATAAAATTAATGAAAAACAATTTACTAATGGATACTTACTTTTAAGCCTAAAAAACACACTCCAATAATAAATTCGATCAGCGATAAGATTGACTTGGATAGTTACGACGATATGGAAAATGTATCGGTAATAATTTATTTATGCTTTTAAAAAATGTTATTTTGTCTAATGACTTTTGTAATATCCATATGGATATATGGATATATTTCGTATATACGAAATGTATTTTCGGCGATACACTCATTGTCAGAGGTCGAGAAGTTGTTGATTTCCTGACGAGGCATTAGAGAAATAATTTCTCTCGCACTCATTTTTAGGAAGAGTATGTATCAAGGGCGCAATTATCAAACTTCTTAATATTTCACCCGTGATGCAAACGATATTTTTTAATGCAACGGGTGTGGGGCTCGATAATTCGCGCCCGAAGGTTTCGCCCTAGGGCGCAATATCGAGCTTTGCGCCCGGAGTATTAAAAAATTTATTTTTGTTACAGTGTGTGTAAAGTGTGATTTTTTCGATTTTCGAGGGCACTTTCCGCACGCTGCAACAAAAAATATATTTCGGCACATGTGGGAAAATGTCGCCTTCGGCTCGGGCCGCAACACTCACATTCGCAGAAAAAACTTTTACTCACTTGTATCGAAAAATACTATTATCGTGTATGCTAACGTCAGTCTCTAAATCATCAATTTCCTACAACAATTTTAATGAACTTCTGAAATTCTTTTTTTTTCCTGCTACTTGCATAATATACTATATTACAGATCGTGACTGACATAAGTCATTAACATCTAAATATCTTTTAGCCTAAAAAACCTTCTCCAAAAAAAGCACGTTCCAAAAATTATCCAAAACGATAATTGAAACATCCGACTCTTCTGACAATGAGGAACAAAACTTCAGAAGTAGTAAAAATATTCAGTCGTGTTATTCCGATTTGAAAATAAACAGAGACAAATTTAAGAAATTTCCATTGACGGAAGTAATATATTATATTCAGTTCAAGGGATCTAATGTCTCACATCGGTGAAGTAGTAATTGATGTCAAAACATCTAGATTAACTTTTCGAGGGCACTCAGGGATATTTCGACTCTGTCACCGACTTTGATCGAAAATATCACTCAAGCGTGAATATTGCATGTGAAGTATAGTAAAAATTCTCCGTGTCGCGTAAAGGAGGCACGGCAGTGTCGCGCGCTTGGCTTAGCGCCGAAACACTACCGTGTCTCCAGATTTTGTCATAAAACTTAATTTTTTGAAAAAACAGACACTGACAAATTTTTTAAAATAAAGTAGAAGGCCTAATTATGGAGCAGACGTTAACAAAGACTTGGTTATTAACAATAAAATCCAATTAAAAAAACGTTGAATTTGGAACATTTTTATTGTATATTGTACATTTATGATTTTTGAAATAATATTTAATTTCTCATTAAATCAATTTGAAGTTGCAAAATTATTTTATAAAGGAAAAATAATAAATTTACTATAAATTTATAGTAGGTTCTGTAGCTTCATAACTACTTTACCGATTGAGCACTCTAAAACCCCTTAATAAAATATTTGTCATTAACGACGAAAAATTTAAACTTAAAATTAAAACCTGGTTTTAGAAAAATGATTCGGACAAAACTGAAATTACGGTAACAGAAATTACTGGGTCATCAAAAGTCCTGGAAGAAAACGCCGAAAAAAACGCCAATAAGAAAATGAAAAAATATGATCCCTCCATAGAACCAGATGATAATTCATGGACTCTTAAATATACATGCGCTGATGAAGACAATGGAGTAAGTTTGTTCTAAAGATTTAACACTAGTTAAATATATTACTTAAACATCTTATTAATATAAAAGTAAGAAATTAATGGAAATATTATACTTTGTTAATAGGAAAGCAATAAATTGATTGTTTATGTATAATTAATTTTGTCGTTTAATTTTATGATTTGCTTTTGTCATAATCTTAAACGTTTTTGGAGTAAAATTAAATTTATTAAATATACTTCACAATGACAAATCTCCTCTACGAATAAGATTTAAAGTAATCTATTTCTGTTATGATATGCTACATTTTAATAAATTTATCAAATTTACTATATTCCTACTGATAATACGTAGCATTTCCAAAGTTAATATCACTAATTTCAAATAAATAAGTATTTTTATTTAAACTTATTTTTTAATTTGAGAAAGTATTTGATTATCCTTTTATTTAAAGATTTAATTTAGACATTTATTTCCTCAGAATATCGGGGTGGGTTGTTGCAACCTACTCCGAACTGCTTTTCCTAATTGTAACAACAATTTTAACTGCTTTATGAAATTATAAACAAATTTACACCTGCTCATTTCATATACAGTTCTATGCTTTTAGGTAGTCGAATTAATGAAAACTTCCATAATTTTTGTGAAGAACTTCGCCTTAAAAAACGTTCGGGAGACGTGTACGAAACAAACGTTGATGGCTAGGTCGTTGATGAAATTAGTTTTCACTACTGAAGCGTTGTTGAAATGCTCATTGAAGGGCAAATGTACGAAAGAATCGTCCGATTTCCGATCGGCACTCAGCCAAAAAGGAGTTAATGCCATTTTAGGTGAAAACACAGTATAAAAAAGGAGAACAAGTATACCTAGCATAAAAAAAGAAAATTTTAATAATTGCATCAAACTTTAAATATATATCATTACTGTACACTGAGAAAAATGTCCAATGCATTTGATCGGTAATAACCGTTCTACTGCTTTTTCCGATCAATTTCGATCGGATTCAGGGTTATCCGATGAGGTGACGAACACCTTTATCCGATCAAATGTAATTTCCGATTACATGTGAACGGAATATAAGCCGCCGTATGCCTATCCGTTCAAATTTCATCGGATAAACATACAACTTGATCGGACATTAACTTTGAACGGATAAAAAGAGAGTATTTTATCCGATCAAGTTTGATATCCGATCGAATATGTTAAATCCGATGCGAATTGGAAGGCGCTGGCCAATCACGGAACGGATACGTGATCGGATATTGTTGATCGGATATAGTCTCTTTATTCTAGGCTAGGTGTCATTACCGTTGACGCTGTGTCAGTTCTTACTCGATCGCGACCGTAATGGCCGCATTTCGGCTCGTTATTATTTTAGAAAGTTGTCGACTTTGATTTTGTATTGACATGCACTCAAAGAGAGTAATGTGTGTCCGCGATTAGGCTCGACTTGTGCATTCGTGTTGACGCACGTTATTGTGGCGTGACGACTTCGTAGCCGTTGAGACCATTGACATCAAGAAATATGTGTGCAAAAAATATTAGAACAGTGCTTGAAGACATGAAAATTGAAGAAGAAGTAATCAACATTCTTATAAGTAAGTAAACCATTTTCTTGTATAAAAATTTGCATGTTCAGTAATCAATGCCTTCTTCTCTTTTCTTCTTATATATTAATTATGTCTTCTCCAAAACTCGATGAACTTGGTATGTTAAGATACTTATGACACCGTATGTACATTATACTTATTGTGATATGACCTTGCCTGTTATTATGTTTTTCTATTTCTGAGTTAAATGTTTTCATTGTAATGTGTTTGTATTATCTTTTCCTGTTTTACAGAAGAAGATATAAGCACTGAGGATTTAAAAACTTTAACAAAACGCGATCTTGACGAATTAATTAACAAATATGGCCAGAGAAGAAGGTTTGCTAAAATTTTAACAGAATGGATGTCATCACGCAACCTCTCTATAGATCCCGAACTTTTAACGGTATATCTATATAGACCTATAGTATTGCATGCAAAATTGAAACATCTTATATTTATGTTAGAGTAACGATTACTGGAATTAATAAAGTGTCATTACACATGTAAAGTTAATCCATTTGTGTGTGTGTGTGTGTGTGTGTGCGTGTGCGTGTGCGTGTGTGTGTGTGGGCGCGCGCGCATGTATCAATCAGCTTGATATTTTTATAAATTAATTTTACTTTAAAACATATTAATATAATTATTAAGTAATATGTTAGTAACAAATTCAAACAATTTATTTCTTGATTAGAGTCTCTTTATTAATATATCTATAATATATTTCAAATCATCAGGTGACTCTACACGGTCAAAAATACTGATCTATTGAATTTTATAATTTAATATGATCAATATTATCGACAATATATTTCAATCTAAAATCATCAAGTGACTTTATACGATCAAGAATATAATAATCTTAGATTAATATTTTTGACTGTGTATGGTCATTACAGTGAAATATATTGTCAATAATACTGATCGTGTAAAATTGTAATACAAATATTAATTCATACTGTCAGTATTACTATATTACTATCTGGAAACTCGGTAGTGTCTCGGTGCTAAGCCAAGCGCAGCGACATTGTCTTTGCTTATACAATATTATATGATTTGTTTATACAATTACAAATTATATATTTGCTATTATATATTTGCTTATGCGTAATATATGATCTGTTTATACGATACACATTTTTTAATTAAGCTGTATATAATCTTGAAATGTATAAAATATACAATTTTGCATTGTCAATAATGTGGCAATATAGAAAAGCTTACATGTTTGTATTTTTATATATTTTAGGCGTATGGTAACGTGCAGCCTGCTCAAGTAATTTACAAACATTGTAAACAACCTCTTTCGGAGAAGAGCTTCCAAGATCCCATTCAACTAACCAGTTCCTCCGATTTATTGCCACTTACATCTTCCAGCAGCAGCAGCAACAATAATCTTTTAAACAGAACAGAGAATCAATTTCCATTGACGTTTTCGCTAGATTCCCCGATTACTGCAGTATATAGCGAAGGAAGCACTACAGAAAGTGAAGAATTTCAAATTCCTTCGGAAATAGACGTTGCAAAGTTAATTGCTGAAACCACCGTACAGTATTTGGAATCACAAATAGAAGAAAAAATTCTAGATGTAGACAAGGTGAAAGATTTAGACAAAGCTATAGAAACTGCAGAAGTGCTTGAAATACTTGAAAGTAGTAATACGCAGGAATTGCAAGTACAGCCAAACTCCTCTATAAATATCGAAAATCCTGACGTTAGAAATCCTTTATTAATACTGCTTCAAAATAGTGGACTGCGGTGCCTGCACGAACTTGTCAATAATCCTGATCGCAACGATGTGATACTAGAGGGACACGACATTAACTTGATTGCAAAAGTTATTGTTAAACATCTGATTAGTTTGGCTACTCCTCCAAAACGAAAAATATCCCCATCAACTCTCACAAAATGGGCCGAATATTTGAAGCGTCTTTTCCCGAAAACACCAACATCTTGTTTCTATGCTTTTAAGTACGAACCATCTTTACAAAAAAAAGGAACTATTATTCAAAAGAAAAGAGCAGAAGGAGCACTGCAGGTTCAACTCTTTCAAGAAAGAAGGAAATTGATTAAGGAAGATCGATCTGTTCTTTTAAGGTGCTCAAATGCAATCAGCAGTGAACAGCCAGGTTCTTCAAGCGATACACCTATCACCAGAAATACCTGGAGGCTTGTTAATCAACAAGAAAAAGAGAACGTGCAGCCTTGCAGCAAAGTATCGACAGGTAATTTTTTCGTTATCATTTTTAACACAAAATTACTATAATTTTAAATATTTGTACCATATTGTCTTTTCTCTTTGCAAAATGTTTGTTTGAATATTTTCTTTTTATAAAAAGAGCAACTTAATTTCTATACGATCAATATTAAAATAATCAATATAATATCTTATAGGACCGTATATGTGAGAAATACAGCTTATAGAAATCAATGCCTCAAACGGTGTAGGATCTTGTTGGATCTTAAGTGCTTGTATAATTTAATTATTTACAGATTTTAATATGTCACTCAGCATTATTAAGATCGTTCTAAGATACGAAAAAGCATTAAATTAGACCGTTTAAGGCATTGATTTCTATAATATTTAAATATAGACACATTTTTAAAAGTCTTATATATAATATTTAAATAGTTGAGATTATTTCTAATAACTACTATATATCGATGTTCCTTAGTAATGTATTGATGAAACATGTACACGATAGTTATTAGAAAATATCAATTATTTTAACATTGAATATACATAAGTTGCTTTAAGAAAAAAAATACTTAAGCAAACATATTTTGCATTACTGCTATGCATAAATAATGGATGGATGTGCACAGTAATGAATTTCTTGTTCTTCTTTTAGAAATCAATCCACAATTACAGTGGCATTTAGACTACTTATGCAGCCACTTGCACGATAAACTCACCTTGCAATTGGTAATCTCCTGGGAAGCTACTTTCAATTATAGACGGGAAAAACTTGTGAATCAATCAGGAACTGTATGGGATTATTTGAATGAATTTCCATTGTTGAAAATCGACGATATTGAAAAAGCTTTGGTGAGTTTTTTTTTAATGAATGTGTAATATTCCTGCATGTTTTTAATGTTTCTTTTATTATTATATATTTGGAACTTTTAATTATTATTAGACAAATTATTTGTAATAATCATTATGTATCATTACATATTTAATAGAATATAATATACCTATTACGGTCTAACTGTATCTTGAGTGCTTTATTTAGTTAAATCATTTCAGTGCGCGGTTTAAAGAACTACATGCGGTATATCTATATGTACAATAGATTCACATAGAATTAAATAAAGCACTCAAGATCCAGTTGAACCATAATAGGCATTATATTCTGTAGGTTGTTTGCACATACGCGGTCCTATAAGATATTTAATATTATTGATAATATTAAGATTTAGATATAAGATAAAATAGATAGTTGAATAATATTGCTTTTCGCTCATACATTTTGTATATTTTCTCATGTATATAGATTTGTAAGGACTTCGAACAATTATATCCTAACGTAGATTCTGTAATAAAAAACTCGGGAAAACTAGCTGAAATCTTAGATGACCACAGGCTTGCAATCATCAAAACAGCTAAAATAGTTGTTAACAGAACAAGCCAAAAAGAACAGAAAAATATAGGCACTCTGTTTCTGAAGTTGGCTGAACGTGAGTCTTATATAAATATATATATATTTTTTTTTTACCTTACAATTTCAATAATATTATTTAATAACACTGGTTGACAAAAATTCAACCCTTTTGAGGCCTTAAAATAAACAAAGTTATTTTTGGTAGATTTTGATGCGCTGATTACTTGTCTTTGTATCTTGTTATTTATTTATTTTTATCTTTGTAAAGAGTTCTTTATTTCTTATCTTTGTAATGGTTAAGTCTATCAATTTTCAACTTTATGTCTGTGTAAGACTTATATATTCAAACATAATGAAATAGTTAACTTTTTTTTCAGGAAATTCGGATATCAAACTTAGAGTTACTGGAGCTCTACTTCTCCTCCCCTTCATATTTTCTCACGCTTTTGTAGAAAAGACGTGGAAACCAACGAGAATAGACGTAGTGGAATCTTTCATTACCAGAGTTTGCAGCGAGACAGAGATTCAAGAACACATAGAACGCCGATGTAAGTCATCATTCGTAGTTATAAACAAATCGAAAAAGTTATCTAATTCTGTCCAACCTTATATCTTGGCAGTAGGCCCAACTTGGGAGCATATTATTCATGCTCATATAATAGTAGATAAAGTTTTATATACATGCGAAACCATTGTTGAAGCGACGGAATTATGTTTTAAATTGTTTCATGCTTATCACTCTGATTATCCTCCGGAAAGTAAACATGTGTGGCAATTAATTCAACAAGGTTTTTATAAATTATTTATCAAGAATCACGATTTGAATAGGCGAACAATTAGCAAGGCCTTGGCTGATATTGGCATTGAACTTGACACAGAAAAAAAAAGATCTAAAGAAGTAAAAGCATAGTTTCTACATTCTTATTTTCATATTTTTGTAATTACAAGTAATTTTTTAAAACTTTAAATATTACACATAAATTTTACCGCCTTTTGATTGCTTTTATATTACCATGCGGAACTGTTTTGATTGAATTTGCAATCATTCTTTTTTAATTATTTGTCATTCTTTTTAATAGACTAGCGCAGTGCACCAATGAATATAATTTCATTTTTCATGGTATATAAGATATCATTATACAAAATGAAAATTTCTTTTGTTCTTTAATTATTATATGTATTATTTTTTTGAATAGGCTAGTGCACCATTGAATATGTTAAGTCTTATTTTAGTATATATAAGATAATTAATTATATCGTTTTAATGCATTATAGTAATAAATCTTCCATTGTATCTTGTCACATTTGCTTATTTTTCTAAATTTTATAATTGCATTGTAATTTTTCTTGAATCATGTTA
Source organism: Cyphomyrmex costatus (assembly GCF_001594065.2). Lineage (NCBI taxonomy): Eukaryota > Metazoa > Arthropoda > Insecta > Hymenoptera > Formicidae > Cyphomyrmex > Cyphomyrmex costatus. Next base: position 392,013 of record NW_017276747.1, on the reverse strand, counting down.
ACGTGCTACTTTTGCTCAGCTAAGTTCAAAGTCATTGCGGACTTAGTTAAACACCTTGAATATACTTGTCCAAACTTTTCCATTTCAATTTCTTCTTCACGTGTTCGATGCGGAGAATTTGGATGTTTCCGTATATTTGATTCATTGCAAAGCTTAAGAATGCATTTGAAAAGAATTCACGGTGCTGTATGTAAAATAACTTCAACAACTGACATCTCCACTTCTGATGAAGCTTCTGCTGCATTCGTTTTGCCTGAAGCAACAAATAATTTTACATCTATGTTGAGAGATACAGATAAAGAATTTTTTAATGATAAAACGATTGATTTAGAACAAGCAATAGTAGCTGTGGACAGTGATAACAATACAGTAGATATTCAACAAATGTGCGACAATGAAACTATGGAAGACATACTTATGCGTGATTTGGCTATAATGGTTAGCTCTTTGTTATCTAATCTCACTATTCCTAGAAAAAGTGTACAATTTTTTATTAAAAATATATCAGTTTTTTTAACCTCTTCATTAACATTAGCCCTAAAAAAATGGCATGATTGTGACTTGAGTGAAGATGGTACACCTGATATTAATAATTTCTTGAGTATAATTAAAAATTCAATCGCCAACTTTTCCACTGAATATACAAGGCATAAATATTACCAAGAAATTGGTACTTTCATATATCCTCAAGAATATTCTATAGCCCTTGAAAATGTAGAATTTTTTAGAGGATTGAGAAAACAAGTCGTAGGTAAAGGGCAATTCATTCCACTTCGCCAAGTTTTACAGAAATTTTTGTCAATTCCCAATGTTTTTACAACTATTGAGAAGTACGTAAATAATTGTATGCGTTCATCTTCAATTGTTAACATTGTCTGTACTTCTACATGGTTAGAAATTAATAAAACTCAAAATGCTAATGAGAAAATTTATCCTTTATTGCTTTATTATGATGAATTTGAGACAGGAAATCCGTTATCAAGTCATGCAGGGATACATAAATTGGGAGCAGTATATACAGCAATAGCTTGCTTACCTCCACATTTAGCTTCTCAAATAAAGTATATATTTCTTTTTGCTCTTTTTCATTATTCTGATCGTTTGACTGAACTTGGGAATAAAGCAGCTTTCCAATTAGTTATTGATGAACTAAATTATTTATCAAGGGTTGGTATTACTTTAGATATTCCAGATTTTCAAGGTGTTATAAAATTTAAATTGGGAGCAATAATAGGGGATAATTTGGGACTTCATTCTATACTAGGATTTGTTGAAAGTTTCAATGCCAATTATCCATGCCGCATTTGTAAGGCTAAGAAAGTACTAATCCAACAAATGTCTTCTGAAGACATTTCATTACTACGAAATGAAGAAAATTATGCAGCTGACATAGCTATTGAGAATCCTAGTGAAACAGGAATCAGACATAGAGCAATTTGGTACAAGCTTGACAATTTTTATCTATTCAAACAGGTCGCTGTTGATGTGATGCACGATATTTTAGAAGGTATCGTTAGATACGTAATGACTTTTGTTATAAATTCATTATTGAAAAAAAAATTATTCTCTATACAAGAATTAAATGAAAGAGCAAAGGCTTTTGATTATGGTCCTGATACGAATAATAAACCACCTTTACTGTCTTTACAAAATACTTTTAAAATAAAGTGGAAAATGTCATCAAGTGAAGCCTTGAATTATATTAGATATTTTTCTTGTTTGATTTCTCATAAGATACCTGATAATGATAAGCATTGGCACTTGTATATTCTATTAAGGCGCGTATTGGATTTCGCAATGACTGATTCCGTTGATACGGTCGCATGCGACCGATTAAGACGAACAGTGAAGGAATTTAATGATCTGTATTTTCAACTCAGTTCCACTCCTCTCAAACCAAAGTTTCATCATTTAATTCATTATGCAGGGATAATGGAAAAATTAGGTCCTTTACGTAACTTATGGTCTATGAGATATGAGGCCAAACACAGAGTATTTAAAACGGCAGCTAAAAATTCAGCTAACAGAATCAATATTTGTAAAACTCTTGCTATCAGACACCAATTGCAATTAAATCATCTATTTTTGGAAAATAAGCTTGCATCTAATTTTCAACATTCCTGTAAATTAAAAAATATTAATTCTCAAGATTTAACAGCACTTTCAATACAATTTGATCTTCCACTCTCCATGAAGTTGTACACCGCATCTTTTGTCAAAATTAATGGCGTTACATATAGACTTGATGATGTTTTAGCTTTACATTTTGATGAGTACGGAGATCCTATTTTTATCAAAATTTCGAAAATATTTGTTTGCTTAATTGAAAAAAAAGTATTTTTTAAAGGATATTTGTATGAAACAGTCACATTTGATTCTCATGTTTATGCATATCTAGTTGAAGAAACAGATCGCCAGCATTTTGTATCTTATGATGCACTTATATTTGTATATCCTAACACTATATCTATTTTACCGCCTTTTGATTACTTTTATATTACCGTGCGAAACTGTTTTGATTGAATTTGCAATCATTCTTTTTTAATTATTTGTCATTCTTTTTAATAGACTAGCGCAGTGCACCAATGAATATAATTTCATTTTTCATGGTATATAAGATATCATTATACAAAATGAAAATTTCTTTTGTTCTTTAATTATTATATGTATTATTTTTTTGAATAGGCTAGTGCACCATTGAATATGTTAAGTCTTATTTTAGTATATATAAGATAATTAATTATATCGTTTTAATGCATTATAGTAATAAATCTTCCATTGTATCTTGTCACATTTGCTTATTTTTCTAAATTTTATAATTGCATTGTAATTTTTCTTGAATCATGTTAACGTGCTACTTTTGCTCAGCTAAGTTCAAAGTCATTGCGGACTTAGTTAAACACCTTGAATATACTTGTCCAAACTTTTCCATTTCAATTTCTTCTTCACGTGTTCGATGCGGAGAATTTGGATGTTTCCGTATATTTGATTCATTGCAAAGCTTAAGAATGCATTGGAAAAGAACTCACGGTGCTGTATGTAAAATAACTTCAACAACTGACACCTCCACTTCTGATGAAGCTTCTGGTGCATTCGTTTTGCCTGAAGCAACAAATAATTTTACATATATGTTGAGAGATACAGATAAAGAATTTTTTAATGATAAAACGATTGATTTAGAACAAGCAATAGTAGCTGTGGACAGTGATAACAATACAGTAGATATTCAACAAATGTGCGACAATGAAACTATGGAAGACATACTTATGCGTGATTTGGCTATAATGGTTAGCTATAATATATATAATAACTATAATATATATTGTTAAAAACATTAATAACTAATATAACTATATATATATATTGTTAAAAATTGGATAATAAATATATATGTTAAATGTGATATTGTCTTTTATTATATTATTCAATCTCATTTCTATTAAATATAATTGTTTTAATCAATGTTTTCTATTTTTCAGTGTCACATGCACGCACGCACGCGCACACACGCCCTATATATGTGTATGTGTTGTATATATATTTAACTCTTTTTTAATTGAAATTTGTCTCTGATTCTGAGTACGATACACGTGCGTCGATATCGTACTAATATATGTACATATAGTTTGTTTCGCTTTGCGCGCATGCGAAACTACGACGTTTGCGCCATACGAGAGATGAGGTTTCGCAAGTTTAAGTAATCGTTTTAAGTTGCAATTGGAGGACGTAATCCAGATACATTCCCATTGAACTAATACGATCGCCTCTTTTCTTTCGTTGATATTTGACGAGAACAAAAAGAGAAAAAAAATTCTGTGTGTATCCTATATATATATATATATATATTTCATTATATAAATCGCTACGCATAATCCGTGAATTCCGATAAAAATGATCGGAAAAATCCGATCACTCGGATAATTCGATTGGTTAATTTATCCGATCAAAAATATTTGATCGGACATAATGTGATCGGAAATAGTCCGTTCAAAAAATAACGAACGGATATTTCTCATCGGATATTCCGATAAATTTATTTCCGATCAAATTTGATCGGATCTTTTTTCCGATCAAGGTAATCGGAAATAACCGTTTGTTAATTTTTGGACGGACAATCCGATCATTAATGATCGGAAAAGGCCTGGATATTTTTCTCAGTGTACTATTATATACTCAAATTTTGTAGATATTCTTGTATCTCTCCTGAAAAATTATTCTCATAATCTGTAGGTTCGTCTCAGGGATATATTTCTTATTATATTACAGCATTCACAAGATCACATGCTCAGAAAAATGGTTGGAAACCCATGGACGATCAAACAGTAAAAAAGAGCATCGCTCAAAATTTAGTGGAAATGAGAGACAAGATACGTCTTAATAATGAAATGAAGACTAACACTAAATAATATTAACATAATGAGATATAATTGTTAAAGTTAAATATGTATTTAAAGTTAAACAAAAAATTAAACATAAATAAATATGTTAATTCAATACATAAATAAATAAATAAATATATACATACATATATATATACATATATATATACATAAATAAATATGTTAATTCAATACATTAACTCAAATGTAAAAAGCATTCAACACCAGCTTCTTCAAATTCGTGTAATTATAATACATTAACTCGTTTCTTCGCACCGTAATCATTCATTTTTTAGGCACATTTTTCAGAATTTTTTACAGACATAGGTTTCTTATCACAAGGACTAACTGGTAAAGTAATATATTCCGGATT